>NC_133328.1:91441260-91626260 GCF_042186555.1 Aquarana catesbeiana
AGGTGAAAGGTAGACCACCAGGCTTTGGAGATGCCTCTCATACCTGCACCTCTTGGGCTCTCCACAGTCTATTAGTGCACAGCTTACAGCAAAGTCCTGGACAGAAGCCTCTTATTTCTGCAGCTATCTCTCTCTTGGAGGATCAGAAGCACAGCTACTCAGTCCAACAGCATGTGGTCTCTTACAGCAGTCTGGAACAGTCGCACAGCAACAATCTCTTTTTGGAGCAGAAAACCCCAGCACAGTAACAGCAGTCTTTAGGGATCTTTGGGTATATTTTAATTGGAAACAACAAAAAACATAAATGTATCATTAATCATGTGCTGTCTCTTTGGTTATTTTTTACGTCTCTTTGTTTCTTTAAAATGCTGAAAATAAAATAAAATACATGATAATTCTGAAAGAAATCCAGCGAGCTCCTAACTTCCTGCAGTAAGCTGACAATATCAAGCCTCTGTTGCAGTGAAATTTCAAGCAGTGTTGCCAGCCCTGTCTGAGTTTTCCCCCATTGGTCTACACAACACTCCCCTCTCATCTCCATAACATGAGGAGCAGGTGTTCTGCAGACCAGAAGGTAACAACTCTGGTAGAACATTTTTATGCCACGTACACACGATCGCACATTCCGACAACAAAATCCATGGGATTTTTTCAGACGGATGTTGGCTCAAACTTGTCTTGCATACACACATTTACACAATATTGTCGGAAATTCTGAACGTCAAGAACGTGGTGACGTACAACATGTACGACAGGACTAGAAAGAGGCAGTTCAATACCAAGTGCAAAAAGATAAAAACCACTGGAATCCACCTATATTAAAGTGTCATAAACTATGATAATTATGATTGATCAGCCGATACGTCTGTATGACAGGGTATCTCCCTTGTAGCAGAATAATAATAAGCAGAATAATAATCTAGTGAAAGAAAAAGGGGGTTGGGACCAAAGCAGTCCCAGGACTGCAATCAATGGGAGAGTCACAACGGAATTGATCAATGAAAAATACAGCTTTATTGACTGCACAAGACTATAAAAATGTATAAATCTCACTGATGTGGCACCTGGGCCGTATGAGTGAGATGGGTTCCTTCACAAAAAACACCAACACTGACATGTATTGCACACTGTAGAAAAAAGAATAATAATAAACAACGTTGTTACATTAAAAACAAGCATGCTGGTACACCCTCCCCCATATATGCAGATCAACTCTGAACGGTGGTCTCCCTGAAATTATAAGATAAAGTCTCTGAGCGTATGAGGATAAGAGTCCCTTATTTTTCAAAGTGGTATCAACAGGCCCCCTAAACTGACTTCATATAGCCTTGTACACAGATGCCCTGGCCTGGGCTTAATGAAAGGTAAAAAAGTCAGTAGGAGTGCACAGTAGGCAGTGAAATCGTGAATGGGATGTAATATTAACAAGCATGTGGCTAACAATGGAAGTCCGGCCAGTGTAAGATTTTGTCAAATAATGTATCCATGCAGGAATCAATCAGTAGATCTCCAGAATTCCAAAGAGAAATAAAGGCACACATGAATATACATAGTCCATTCAGCTAATGCAACAGGCTGTAAGCACCTGCCAGAGTGGTTCAAAACACCATGCCACTGCAGCCCAGTCTAATAGCAACAAGCTGGGACTGCAGGTTTCAGTGTGTAAAGACACATAAAGCAGGGGGGGGGGTAACTGTCCCAGTGGGGTTCTTACCCTTCCCTCGTCTGTGATCACTGAATCCTTGCTGGGGGTGTTTCACATGCTGAGGTTTTGGCTGGTCAGGCAAAGAGAAGCTGCTGATGTATGTCAGCAGCTTCTCTTTGCCTGACCAGCCGGTTGGGCCTGAGGCCGGACTTCAAGTAGAAACCATGACGGCGCTTGAAGCTTGAAGTAAGACAAAAATATCTGGAGTACTTTGTCGGTAGGGGGTAGGGGTAGGGGGGCCATTGATATGCCAGAAACTGTTTAAGAAACAATTTTTCAAATAATTTTTTACTTAAACTGAAAGAAGATTTCCTTTGATTTATTGCATGGGTTTCTTTTAGCTGTCTCCTAGGTTCTCCAATGGGCTTTACTTTTTGGCCATTTTCGTCAATAGTGCAAATGTAATTTATTTGATACATAAGGTGACAATCTCTTCTTCAGCGAACGATTATTATGTTGTGGGTCTGCTACACACACACCTTGTTTTTCTTGTTAATGTATGTAATGCATTACTGAGAAAAATATTCATCATTTTCAGCACCATGAGTGAATTTTGGTGAGTCACGAAAATGGCATGATTGTGTCAAATTATAAAGCACTGTGGGAGTTATTTACTAAAGGAAAATCCACTTTGCACTCCAAGTGCACTACAAAACTGCACTTGAAACTGCACTGAAAGTGCACTTGTAGTGCAGAGTGGATTTGCCTTTAGTAAATAACCCCCATTTCAGTGTAAACACTAACTTAGTCCAAAAAATGATATTGAGCATTGAAAGAAGAAGCCACACATTGTTGAGTAGAAAACTTTTTACTCTGTGCACATTCACATGTGCGTTATAAAAGGGTTTTGGAAACAACCAACATATTTTAGTAAGAACATTTTTTTTTTGGACAGTTCAAATAGCCTTTTTTGTGTTTAAACAGACATGTTTAAAACCATAAAACAATACACAACTCAGAAACTTCCAAAGTTCAACTTTGACAAAGTGAAGGCAAGATCAGATATTATTTTGTCCAAACTGTGTTGATTAGGGATGAGCCGAACACCCCCCGGTTCGGTTCGCACCAGAACCTGCGAACGGACCGAAAGTTCGCACGAACGTTAGAACCCCATTGACATCTATGGGACTCGAACGTTCGAAATCAAAAGTGCTCATTTTAAAGGCTAATTTGCATGGTATTGTCCTAAAAAGGGTTTGGGGACCCGGGTCCTACCCCAGGGGACATGTATCAATGCAAAAAAAACTTTTAAAAACGGCCGTTTTTTCGGGAGCAGTGATTTTAATGATGCTTAAAGTAAAAAAAAAAAAGTGAAATATTCCTTTAAATATCGTACCTGAGGGGTGTCTATAGTATGCCTGTAAAGTGACGCGTGTTTCCCGTGTTTAGAACAGTCCCTGCACCAAATGTCATTTTTAAAGGAAAAAATCTCATTTAAAACTGCTTGCGGGTTTAATGTAATGTCGGGTCCTGGCAATATGGATGAAAATCAGTGAGACAAACGGCATGGGTACCCCCCAGTCCATTACCAGGCCCTTTGGGTCTTGTATGGATATTAAGGGGAACCCCACACCCAAATTAAAATAAGGAAAGGTGTGGGGCCACCGGGCCCTATATACTCTGAACAGCAGTATACAGGCTGTAGGTTTGTTGTTAAGTAGAATCTCTTTGTAATTTTGAACGGGTACATTTTTAACGTGTTTAGCTCCAGCCAAAAAATCTTTTTTAAGCTTTTTGGAAAACATAGGGAAGGGTTATCACCCCTGTGACATTTGTTTTGCTGTCTTTCCTCCTCTTCAGAAGATTTCACCTCACTTTTTGTCCCAATGGATTGGAAAGCATCAGTGGAAAGGAGAAATGTTTTTCCCATATTAACTCTTACAGGAGAGAATTTCCCTTCCTAGGGGTAGATTTATTCTCACTTCCTGTTGTCTCCTTCCGTTTGCAAGTAGGAGTCGTTTGTAAGTTAGTTGTTTGAAAGTAGGGTCCTGCCCTATATACTCAGCAGAAATTTGGGCCTTAGGTGTTGCTGTGGCCACAACACTGTAAGCCCTCACAGGCCTCTGCTGTGAAATATTAGATCAAGAATTGTAATTACATGCCCCTGTTGAACAGGAGCTGAAAAATTAGGCCTTAGGCACTGGTGCTGGTGCCACAACACTGCAACCCCTCACAGACACTCTAGTTGGAATGCAGGAACGAGCCCTGCTGCAAAGTATTGCATCAAAAATTGTAATTACATGCCCCTGTTAAACAAGGGCTGAAAAATTGGGCCTTAGGCACTGGTGCTGGTGCCACAACACTGCAACCCCTCACAGACACTCTAGTTGGAATGCAGGAACGAGCCCTGCTGCAAAGTATTACATCAAAAATCGTAATTACACGCCCCTGTTAAACAGGGGCTGAAAAATTGTGCCTTAGGCACTGGTGGTGGCACCCAGAACCAAAAATGTTCTTACAAGCTATCAGCGTGATGATTGAGGAGGAAGAGGATAATTACTCAGGGATAGTCACTCAGCATCAGCATAGGCAGTCTTTGAAGGGATCTGAGATTTCAAAAAAAATTATTCGGTTACATCAGCATCAGGTGCTTGGTAGCTGGTGGTGATCCAAGACTCATTCATTTTTATGAAGGTCAGTCGATCGACCGAGTCAGTGGACAGACGCACCCTGTGATCGGTTACCACGCCTCCAGCAGCACTGAATGTGCGTTCCGAAAAAACGCTGGATGCAGGACAGGCCAGTAGCTCAATTGCATACTGTGCAAGCTCTGGCCAGTGATCCATCCTCAAGACCCAGTAACCCAGAGGATTTTCGGTGGGAAAGGTGTCCAAGTCTGATCTTGCCCCTAGGTATTCCTGCACCATGTAAAACAGACGCTGGCGATGGTTGCTGGAACTGATCATACCTTGGGGCTGCGGACCAAAAAATTGTCTGAACGCATCGGTCAGACGGCCACCTTCTCCACCGCTCCTTCTTTGACTGACCGAAGCCTCAGCAACACGTTGTCCAGAAACAGGAGTTTGTAACCTCCCAGTCTCTGGGAACGCGTTGCACAGACCTTTCTGCAAGGCCTCCCGAAGATGTTTCATCCTCTGCTCCCTCTGCGATGGCAAGATAAGGTCCGCAACCTTACCCTTGTAACGTGGATCAAGGAGGGTTGCCAGCCAGTATTGGTCCTTCTCCTTGATACCACGAATACGAGGATCCTTACGCAGGCTTTGCAGGATCAGGGAGGCCATGCAGCGTAGGTTTGCTGAGGCATTCGGTCCGGAGTCCTCTGGGTCACTAAGGACGACATGGTCCGCAGCCACCTCCTCCCAGCCACGTACAAGTCCATGTGTTTCTTGGGACTGATCCCTTAAAGACTGCTGCTGATGCTGAGTGCCAGGCTCCACCTCCATACTGACACAATCTTCCTCCTCCTCCTCCTCCTCTTCCTCCTCGTCCTCTTCCTGTGTGATCGGCGGGCACGCAGGAACACTGTCTGGATAAAGGGGGCCTTGAGAGCTAAGGAAGTCCTCCTCTTTCTGCCTCTGTTCTGCCTCAAGTGCCCTGTCCATTATTCCACGCAGCGTGTGCTCCAACAGGTGGACAAGGGGGACAGTGTCACTGATGCATGCACTGTCACTGCTCACCATCCTCGTGGCCTCCTCAAATGGTGACAGGACAGTGCATGCATCCCTGATCATGGCCCACTGGCGTGGGGAAAAAAAACCAAGCTCCCCTGACCCTGTCCTGGTGCCATAGTCGCACAGGTACTCATTGATGGCCCTCTGCTGCGTGTGCAGCCGCTGCAGCATGGCCAACGTTGAGTTCCACCTGGTGGGCATGTCACAGATTAGGCGGTTCTTGGGCAGGTTAAACTCCTTTTGGAGGTCCGTCAGCCGAGCACTGGCATTATATGACCGGCGGAAATGCACACAGACTTTCCTGGCCTGCCTCAGGACATCCTGTAAGCCCGGGTACCTGCCCAAGAACCGCTGCACCACCAAGTTAAGGATGTGAGCCAAACAGGGCACATGGGTCATTTGTCCCTGTCGGAGGGCAGAGAGGAGGTTGGTGCCATTGTCGCAAACCACCATTCCTGCCTTAAGTTGGCGTGGCGTCAACCACCTCTGAACCTGCCCCTGCAGAGCTGACAGAACCTCTGCCCCAGTGTGGCTCCTGTCCCCCAAGCACACCAGCTCAAGCACCGCATGGCATCTTTTGGCCTGCGTACTTGCATAGCCCCTTGAACGACTACGGAGCACCGCTGGTTCCGAGGAAGAGGCCATGGAGGAAGAAGAAGAGGAGGGGGTGGAGGAGAGAGGTGTGTCACAATCATTAGCATTTTGGAGGCGTGGTGGCGGAACAACCTCCAACACTACTGCACCTTGTCCTGCATCCTTTCCAGCTGCCAGCAGAGTAACCCAATGCGCCGTGAAACTTAGGTAACGTCCCTGTCCATGCCTGCTGGACCATGAGTCAGCGGTAATATGCACCTTACCGCTGACCGCCCTGTCCAGCGAGGCATGGACATTGCCTTCCACATGCTGGTAGAGAGCCGGAATCGCCTTCCGTGAGAAAAAGTGGCGTTTGGGTACCTGCCACTGAGGAACCGCACATTCCACAAACTCACGGAAGGGGGCAGAGTCTACCAACTGAAAAGGCAGCAGTTGAAGTGCTAGCAATTTTGCCAAGCTAGCATTCAACCGTTGGGCATGTGGATGGCTGGGAGCAAACTTCTTTCGGCGGTGCAGCAGCTGGGGCAGGGAAATTTGCCTGGTACAATCTGACGTCGGTGTACCAAAATCAGATTGCCCACAAGTACGTGGCTGTGACACACCTAATTCTACACCTTCATTCCTCTCAGTGCAGGTCTCAGAGAGGACTGAAGGTCTAGTGGGGTTGGAAATCTCAGCTGATGAGGAGCAAGCAGAGGTCCTCTTTGTTCTTTGGTGTGGGTCTTTTAGATACGCTTGCCAACGAACTGCATGGCAGGTCAACATCTGTCTGGTCAAGCATGTGGTACCCAAGCGGGAGATGTTTTGGCCACGCGAGATACGCTTGAGACATATGTTGCAAATAGCAGCGGTGCGATCTGATGCACTCGTCTCACAAAAGGCCCACACCAAAGAACTTTTTGAATAACGCGCAGAGTCTGCAGCGCCCTGCACATGTGGAGCTTTGGGGTGTGATGCAGTCAATGTGCTGCCCTTAGGCTGGCCCCTGGAGGGCATCCTGCCTCGTTGGTGATGTGCCGCCTCCTCCTCCTCCTCCTCCTCCTCTCTCCTATCAGGCACCCACGTTGAGTCAGTGACCTCATCATCCCCTCCCTCCTCATCACTGGAGCAAACCTGGCAGTATGCTGCAGCAGGGGGAGCATGACTGCCAGATTGCTGTCCTTCTTGGGCACCCCCTCTGTCCGTGCTCGTGTTACTGCCTTCATCGAGCTCAGTATCATCATCAGAGCCTTCCAAACGCTGGGCATCCTCCTGGAGCATGTACCCAACACTGTGGTCAAACAGTTCGAGGGACTCCTCAGGAGGACATGGTGGGGCTAGGGAAGGAGTCACTGATGACATTGAGCCGAGGGAAGAGGCCGCTGCTTTACCAGACAAAGTACCCTGGGCATGGGTGAGAGAGGATGAGGAGGATGAGGACGGCTTGGTCATCCACTCGACCAAGTCTTCCGCATGTTGCGGCTCAACATGGCCAGCTGCCAAAAAAAAGGCCAAGCGTGTCCCATGGCCACGTGCTGATGAGGATGCACCGTCTCCACGACCAGCACTAGACACAGAGCCTGCTTGCCCTCTCTTATTGGCTTGTGACTGTCTGCCTCTCCTTCTTGGCCTTCCAGACATACTAATGGCCTGTAGCTGCACTAAGCTGGGATATATATATATATATATATATGTACTGATACTGCAGCTAGCAAAATCAACTGCCTGCCTGTAGTATGAGAACACCACCAACCTTCTACAGGTAGCTTTAGCTGAACACTGTGAGGTGGACGCACCCCACTAACTTGTAGGTTTAGCAGAACACTGTGAGCAGGACGCACTGCACTAACTGTAAATAGTCTAGCTGCCTGACTGTGGTACTAATAGGATCAAAAGAACACCAGCAATTTTCTTCAGGTAGCTGTATTTACTGTAACAAGACAAGCCTGCCTGTCAGTAAGAAGATAACAGGAACGGATCTAGCTGAACACTGTGAGCAGGACGCACCCCACTAGCTTGTAGGTTTAGCTGAACACTGTGAGGTGGACGCACCCCACTAACTTGTAGGTTTAGCTGAACACTGTGAGCAGGACGCACCCCACTAACTTGTAGGTTTAGCAGAACACTGTGAGCAGGACGCACTGCACTAACTGTAAATAGTCTAGCTGCCTGACTGTGGTACTAATAGGATCAAAAGAACACCAGCAATTTTCTTCAGGTAGCTGTATTTACTGTAACAAGACAAGCCTGCCTGTCAGTAAGAAGATAACAGAAACGGATCTAGCTGAACACTGTGAGCAGGACGTACCCCACTAGCTTGTAGGTTTAGCTGAACACTGTGAGGTGGACGCACCCCACTAACTTGTAGGTTTAGCTGAACACTGTGAGCAGGACGCACCCCACTAACTTGTAGGTTTAGCAGAACACTGTGAGCAGGACGCACTGCATTAACTGTAAATAGTCTAGCTGCCTGACTGTGGTACTAATAGGATCAAAAGAACACCAGCAATTTTCTTCAGGTAGCTGTATTTACTGTAACAAGACAAGCCTGCCTGTCAGTAAGAAGATAACAGAAACGGATCTAGCTGAACACTGTGAGCAGGACGCACCCCACTAGCTTGTAGGTTAAGCTGAACACTGTGAGGTGGACGCACCCCACTAACTTGTAGGTTTAGCTGAACACTGTGAGCAGGACGCACCCCACTAGCTTGTAGGTTTAGCAGAACACTGTGGGCAGGACGCACTGCACTAACTGTAAATAGTCTAGCTGCCTGACTGTGGTACTAATAGGATCAAAAGAACACCAGTAATTTTCTTTAAAATACTGTAACAAGACAAGCCTGCCTGTCAGTAAGAAGATAACAGGAACGGATCTAGCTGAACACTGTGAGCAGGACGCACTGCACTAAATGTAAATAGTCTAGCTGCCTGACTGTGGTACTAATAGGATCAAAAGAACACCAGTAATTTTCTTCAAAATACTGTAACAAGACAAGCCTGCCTGTCAGTAGGAATATAACAGGAACGGATCTAGCTGAACACTGTGAGCAGGACGCACTGCACTAAATGTAAATAGTCTAGAAGATAACAGGAACGGATCTAGCTAAACTGAATACAGTGTATATATATATATATATGCAACACCTGCGATGCATATATATACACAATACACTTTAAGTGCAGCTAACTGACTGACTGTCCTGCCTAATCTAGCTAACTCAAATGAAATGACACTGTCTCTCTCTCTCTCTAAGCACACCGGAACACACTGCACAGGGCCGCCGTGCAGGCGGCCTTATATAGTGTGGGGCGTGTACTAAATCCCCTGAGCCATAATTGGCCAAAGCCTCCTTGGCTTTGGCCAATTATGGCTCTCTGTTAAGGCGGCGCTGTGATTGGCCAAGCATGCGGGTCATAGTGCATGCTTGGCCAATCATCAGCAAGCAATGCACTGCGATGCCGCAGTGAATTATGGGCCGTGACGCGCCACACGAATTTGGCGCGAACGGCCCATATCGTTTGCAATTCGGCGAACGATCGAACAGCCGATGTTCGAGTCGAACATGGGTTCGACTCGAACACGAAGCTCATCCCTAGTGTTGATATTGCCTTCATCAGATGGGGTGATGTCACCCCTTTGAAAGCCAAATTTTGAAGATGCACACAAATTGACAGTCAAAATGGAGATTTCTCTCCTGATCCCATGCCTAATGTCAACATGTGCTAGCTCCAATCATGGGGGATCAAAGGACGTATTTCGGGGGTACAACCCCTTCCTCTCAGCTACCATAGTTGCGAGGAAGGGGTTGCACCCCCAAAACGCGTACCTTGATGGCAGATAGCACATGTTGACACACTGTGTGCATCTTCAAAATTTGGCTTTCAAAATTTTGTAGAAAATTTAGAAAAAGAGAAACAATTTTAGAAATGTTGTTGTGTTTTCGATTCTGCCGAAAACATCAATGATGTTTTTGAGTCTTTTTTCCACATCATTGATGTCTTCCTTGATCTTCTGTAAATTCAGATTGCACATCATGATCTCCCCGAAAAGGACTTGTGCACTTGTATAAAAAAAAATGTAATTATCTGCGCTATTCAGTAAAAATAAGAGCAGCCAGCAAAGTTTGTTGATAACCAAACATAAAAGTCTATGAAAGCGGCGCTAAAATAGATGATGTTAAATTAGTGAGTCCGAGGTAAAGGGAGGAATGTTCCAGTCACCAGTTAAAGTGCATAGGTGTAGAAGCACTCAACGCCACGTGGTAAAGTAATCTGCTTACCAGAAGGCAAAGAAAGCTAGGCGTGTAATTTAATCCATGGCTCATCCAGCATATCGGTCTCCACCATACACCCTCAAGGATTGAAACAGCAGTATCCAGATAACAATCACACCCAATAAACTTCTCCAGGGATTCACATCAAAAATGCAGGCTCTCAGTAAACCGATCAGCAATGCTCAATGCAGAAAACATAAGCGACCAATAGTGAAGCCCGTAATAGCAATTAAACAGATTTATTGTAGTAACTTACAGTTAAAAATCAGGAATGCATGCATCAAAAGGAAAGCAATAAGCTGCAGCGTTCAGCGTGCTGGTGTCAACCTGCCTGACATGTTTCATTGCAAACGGATGTCTTCAGAGGCGTGGTTTTACAGACACCAAAACGCCATATATATATACACACACAAAAAAACAATTAAGTTTAATTAGGGTGAGGATAATCACCCGACAAACAGCTGAATGTAATGAATCGTCATCCATGTGATAAACTTAACACTTGCGTACTTCATGCTCGCAGTTCATTGATCAGTTCAATATGCTGGATGAGCCGTGGATTAAATTACACGCCTAGCTTTCTTTGCCTTCTGGTAAGCAGATTACTTTACCACGTGGTGTTGAGTGCTTCTACACCTATGCACTTTAACTGGTGACTGGAACATTCCTCTCTTTACCTCGGACTCACTAATTTAACATCATCTATTTTAGTGCCGCTTTCATAGACTTTTGGACTTGTGCACTTGTGAAATGAGATTCTTCTACCACAACATCCACATAACCTAAAAAAAAAAACACACCATCTATTATAAATATACAAGCATACATCTATTACCTGAAGCTGTGGTCTCAGACACTCACCAGTAACTATTTGGGCCACTTCATAAACCTCTCCTTCCTCCACATCCTGAGGTTGTGGTTTTGGGGGTTTAGGATGTTGGGGGTCCCTGGTGACCCTGGTGGTCCCTGGAGAAATAGGAATATGAAACATTGCTTGGAAGTGTTGTACAATTGTCTTTTTTGGCAGAGTTCCAAGCTGAACACATGATTTTTTCACTTTCTTCAAGCTGGAATACTTACCTTTTTGGGTAAAGTTTCACACATTGAGACACCCCTAGTACCCACTGGAGCACCTGTGTGGAACACCCTAAAAAGTTTGTTCTGGTGTTCCACACAAGTGCTCCTGCGTCCAGATGTGTCAACAGCTGCTGAGTGTCCTCTCCTTACACTGAATCAAGTTTACATTTCATTCTAGTTACAAACCCATCTAGACAACAATGTACTAAACTTCTTTTAAGACAAATAGGCATGACCAAATGTAGTTAAATTGCATTTGCCCAAACATTGTATTAGTGGGCGAATGAACGATGTTTACTACGAACGATTACTGTGCCCATGAACCTGAAACTTGCCATTTTATACTGTACAACAGTAAAGAAAAGCACATGGAGCAGCACGAATGTAATAAAAAGAATAGAAACACACGACAAAATGATTACTTTTTTGCAGCACTCTCTTGATTCTTCTGTACTGATCCTGCTCCCTCAATTTGAGGTCTGACCATTGTTTCCATAGTTGATCCTTGGATCGCTGTACCCCAAAATTCTTCTGCAGACTTTTCACAACTTTATCAATTGCTGGAATTTGTGAAGCCGGTAATCCCCACGGCAGACATCCCCTACCTGAAGGCCCTAATTGGTGGCGTGAGGAGCACATATAATAGGGAGCGCAAGAAGGTCCAGGATTCCCAGAGATCTGGAGTTGCAGCAGATGACATTTATGTACTTAAACTCTGGTACTATTACTGACTGCATTTTCTGGCAGGCCAGACTGAACCCAGGCCAGCACTCTCCAATCTTCCTTCAAGGCTTCCTTCCACCTCAGCTGAGGCTTCCGACGTCCAACCTGGGCCTTCCAGCCAGGAAGATGTAGAGGAGCCCAGCTTGAGTCAGGTATAGCATTGTTCAACATATTTCTAGTCAAATTATTAATGATGTTAATTAGATGTTATTATTAATCAGTAAGTTCTGATTTTACAAAGGGTTTTACATATCAATAGACAGTAGTGGCCACAAATGATTGGGACAAGAATGAAAAATGCTGGGGTCAGAATGATAGTCTTTTCTATTTATTACCATTCAATTTGCAACAGTCATGAGCTGAAAATTGTATGTGATTGATGAACCAAAAGCTAAAACTATGTCCCTTTTTCATACACAGGAAATTCTCAGCCAGGAAGAGGCTGTGGAAAGTGGCAGCCAGGAGGTGGCGGGTGTAAGTGGCAGCCAGGAGGTGGCCGGGCCCAGTAGCCTGCCCGAATCTCAGGTCCCTCCCCTCCGCCTTCCACAAAAAAGTGCCAGGAAGAGAAGTAACCTGGAGGAGGCAGCACTTGGCCTATTTCTGAAGGCTACTGCGGCCCTCTGAAACCCCTCCAGTCTTCAAGAGGACTATGCCTACATGGCAGCCTGCAAAATGCTGGAAACGGAGGAGGGCCAACGCCTCTTCTGTGAGGAAGTGATCTTACAAGCCCTAAATCAGGGGTTGAGGGGTGAACTCACAAGCCAAAGCCACATTTGTGAGTTCAACCATGGTCCTCCTCCTCCACCACCTGCCACAACTACAACACCAGAGCCCCAGCCTGGAAGGAAGTGTGGAAGGAAGAGAAGAGAGTGATGGCCTGGGTTCAGTCTGTTCTGGCAAAAGATGCAGGCTGTTGTATGACCACACCCTGAGGACAGATATGTTATCTGCTGCTGTTCTTGATCTCCTGTAGTCCTGGACCAGATAGTGCTCACTATTATAAGGACTCTTCAGGCCACCAATTTTGACTGTAAAATAACTGATGTGTGCCCTGGGGTACAAAGGCTTCGCAAATTTCACCAGTTTCTCCAGCCTTCCTCTTTATTTTGTTATGACCCAGAATAAATGGCTAGTTATTTTTCACAAATACTTGCCACTGTGTTTTACTTCAAAAAGGACAGTTTGTTTGTGAGTAGGCAGGTACATTTCAAAAATACTATGTCAAATTAACAGGGGACACCAACACAAACCAAGAAAAAATGATGGAGATCACTATAAAAAAAAAAAAAAAAAAGGAGACCTGGATAAAAAAAAAAAATCAAAAAACTCTAACCAAAAATTCTAAACATTATTATGGAGATCTGACAAAAAAAAAAACAATATTCATGAGATCACGAGAAATAATAAAGAAATCAGTTTGTGAGAACTCTGTGGGGGTTATTTACGAAAGGCAAATCCACTTTGAAAGTGCACTTGGAAGTGCAGTCGCTCTGAATCTAAGGGGTAGATCTGAAATGAGTGGAAGCTCTGCTGATTTTATCATCCAATCATGTGCAAGCTAAAATGCTGTTTTTTATTTTCCTTGCATGTCCCCCTCAGATCTACAGCGACTGCACTTCCAAGTGCACTTTCAAGTGCACTTGCGGTGCAAAGTGGAGTTTCCTTTAGTAAATAACCCCCTGTGTGAATATGAGCAGCAAAACAACTTCAATATTCTAGCATTCTAAAGAAGAAGAGAATGCGCTGCATTAAAAGATTTCAAAATTTGCAGCATTACGAATGGTAGTTTTACCAGACCAAGCGCTTCCGTCTCGTACTTGATTCTGAGCATGCGTTGAACTTTGTGCCTCGGAATTGTGTACACAAGATCGGAATTTACGAGAACAGATTTTGTTGTCGGATAATTTGAGATCCAGATCTCAAATTTTATTTGAGGGAAATTCCGATGGAAAATGTCCGATGGAGCCTACACACGGTCGGAATTTCCGACAAAAGCTCCCATTGAACATTTTCCGTCGGAATATCTGATCATGTGTACGCGGCATTAGAGTGGTAAATTTGGTAAATTTGCATGTACTGCAATTTTGCTGAATGTTTTTTTGTCCAGACATACACGTTAAAGTGGAACTAAACATCATTTTTAAAATAGTACGTGCAGGCAGCCATGCTATGTCTCTTATGCAATAACACCCAGAGTTACCTGCCTGCTTGAAGTCTTCTAATAAATGACCTCCCTCCCTTTCTCCACCGGTCAATCAAGACCAAAACCCAGCAACCGGAATAGTATTACAGCAGCCAGTGAGAGATGTAACCGCCGCATTGCTGGAAGGTGATTATTTCTGGCGGTTTAATTCCACTTTAACTCTCCAGGCCTGTAAAAAACTGAAACTGTACTTTTAAGTTGATAAACCCTTTAAAAAAATAGGCTTTGGTGTTTACTACACATCGGGTTGTGTGTATAAATGTTTTCACACAAGCTTGAGAAAACTTTTACCCACAATTTACACATTTTTCCTATGTTATCAAACTGAAAACACATGAAAGTTGTGTGAATCATTTTTGAAAACATTTAGGCCTTATACACAAGGATGCCTAGCAGCTCCTCTGTGCTGAGGCATAAAATCCTTGGAGCTTCCTGGGATCCGGGGAGCAGCATGTGTTGTGTGCAGCCACCATTACAAGTGAATGGCCATGACCATGCACAGGTTATCGCCAATCAGTGGTGGCTGGTGCTCCATTTTTTTGTGGGGGGGGGGGCAGCAAACAAACCACCCGACCCCCCATTTGGTCAGAGGGTCGGTCGATCAATCAAACCCCCCATTGCTCGGTGAACAAACCCCCCTCGCTCGCCCGTCCACCCACCAGCCCGCACTTACGCCATCCAGTTCTCAGATGGCTTTGGCGGCTTCCCCCTGCATCTCCTCCTCTGCGGCTTCCCCCTGCATCTCCTCTTTGACGGCTTCCCCCCTGCTTCTGCTCCTAGCTGGTCAATACAATCGCTTCTCCTCTCGGTCTCAGGACCCACTTCCTAATTGGCCAGGAGGAGAAGCAGGAGGACAATAGCAAATAATAATTTGCTATTGTCACACAAGTGGGTGGGCTCAGGGCGCAGTGCTCTGCGCCCCGAGCCCACCCTTTTTGAAGCCAAATAGAGCCTCAGGCTCTAATGATGTGCTTAGAAAAACAAAAAACATTGAAATCCATGTGTCCGGCGCCCTGCATGTAGATTAGGGGCTGAGCGCATAGATGTGGGGGGAGGCGCCCCTGCGCCCCTATTGGAGCAGCCGTCACTGTCGCCTATGGTTTCTGCATTGGGGTTTACCCGCATTTCTCCCAAAACATAACACTTTTGCATTCACAGAGAAGATATGACCCCTAAACTTTATATTTAATTGTGCTGGAATTTATCTTTAAAACGCTCAAGAAACCTGTTTCTACAGACTGTGGCATATCATGCACTTTAGAACACCCCCTACAGAAAAACATTAAAAAGTCAATAAACAATTATTCAATGGTTGACTACTATTGCAGATCAGAAAGAAGATAAAATATGCTGTTGATCTTCATAGCAGGGAGAGCTATCAATGTGCTGCTTTAGCTTCCTGAAGAGCCTTTCTAATGAATACTTGCTGCCTTGACACATCCTGCGTTATATCATTTACTATTGATTGCATTATATAACCCACCTATGAAGATGAGCTAAAGGATGCTAGTAAGCATTTCATATAAAACTGAACTTTAAATCTCAACTGACAGTAAGAAATAAGAGATCAGAAGGGAGAACATGTAACATTGTGCACAGTCTTTGTCTGTTAGATACGTGTGATCAGAAGCTGCAGATTTAAATAAGTACTTAAAGTGAACCTGTCGCTACAGTATCATTTGTACAAAAGAAACTCCCTGTTAAAGAAAAGGCAAAATACTTACCTTTACATAGGCCGTGTCTTTAAACACTTTTTCCTAATCACAACAGGTACAGTATTTTACCCTGTGTGTGGGTCAAAGACCTGTTACTACTGCAATATGCAGCTGTTCCTTCCATCAGTTTGTATGTTCTACAAAAAAGGATAAATGGCGCTAGAACATACAAACATGCATATAAAGAGTCCAAAGTAAATGTGAAAAAACATCCAGGGTGTGATAGTCAATAAAATTATATATATATAGAAAAATTGTATGTATATATATATATATAAAAAAAGTCACTGAAATTAAAGATCTGATAAAAAGCACCAGCGGCAGCTCACTTGAGAGTGGAAGCAGGCAACTCTGAAAAAACAATGTAAAAAACAGCAAGAAGCGCCAATCTAAGTGCAGTATCATGAAACTTTAATGAGATAATTATAAATGGAGGTGTCCGCAAAGACAACCAGCGTCTAAGTGGACATGGAGAGCCAGAGCCGTCGCAGTAGACAGGAACCGGAAGACAAGCGTGGAACGCAAGGCACTTAGTCCAGGAACCAACAAAGCGGAAGTGACGTATGGACGTGTTGGATGACGCGTTTCAATGCTTCCGCATTTTCTTCAGATCCGATAGGCTAATACAACAGGTGTCCTTTTATGGGAGCTATGGAGTCAGTAACTAGGCAACAGCTCTATCCCCCTCCGCTAATCTCCGCAGCTTCGCAGTTTCTACTGCAATATGCAGCTGTTCCTTCCATCAGTTTGTATGTTCTATAGTAATCAGAAGTCAGAATTTCCTCTGGCAATGGGGTTGATTTACTAAAACTGAAGAATGCAAAATCTGGTGCAACTCTGCAAAGAGAAAAATCATCTTTTTTTTTTTTTTTTTTGTGTAAAAGCTTAATTGAACAAGCTGAAGTTAGAAGCTGATTGGCTACCATGCACAGCTGCACCAGATTTTGCTCCTTCCAATTTTAGTAAATCTCCCCCAATGCCTTCATCATTTTTTTCCCCCAGAAGAACAGAACCTTCTTTGTTAAGACTTCATCCAGGGTCAGTATCTCATTCCTGGGCTGAGATGCTGCCTCGGAGATCCCATAATCATGTATATCATTAAGGTGCGCAGCCGATTGCATTAGGGCAGGGGTAGGTAACCTTGGCCCTCCAGCTGTGGGGAAACTACAAGTTCCATCATGCCTTTGCCCCTAAGAGTCAAGCCTGTGATTGTCAGGGTCTTGCAATGTCTCATGGAACTTGTAATTTCACCACAGCTGGAGGGCCGAGGTTGCCTACCCCTGCATTAGGGTGTCCACCCCAAACCACAAACACGTGTGTATATCAGTAGAGCAGAGAATGGTGTCAGTAGGGCAGTGGACTGTGTCAATAGTTTTTATTTGTAATTTTTTTTTATAATTTTATTTTTTAAATAATTTTTTACAATATTATTTTTTATTATTTTTTTACATCTCTTTAGGAGCCCCATTGGGGGGGGGGCCTTTGGTGAAATATCAAGGGTCTAAATAGAGAGAAAGGGACAGAGCTTCCCCAGTCCCTTTCTCTGCAGCCTCACTTAGGGGCGTACTCACTTTTGTTGCCAGCGGTTTAGACATTAATGTCTGTGTGTTGAGTTATTTTGAGGGGACAGAAAATTTACACTTTTATACAAGCTGTACACTCACTGCTTTATATTGCAAAGTGTCATTTCTTCAGTGTTGTCACATGAAAAGATATAATAGAATATTTACAAAAAATGTGAGGGGTGTACTGTATATAGTGCTGCCTGTGCAGTTATTGTATGTGTTGACAAATGTCCGACACAGATCAGCTCCTTCTGCACTTTTACAAATGTAAAATCTTGCAGTCCTAGTGGAAGCTGGTGACATCATCTTATGTAAAGTTACTGACAGGGTCACTTTAACCACTTGCCGACTGCTGCACGCCGATATACTTTGGCACAATGGCAGCGGTGGGCAAATGGGTGTACCTGTACATCCCCTTTAATTGGCGGGGCTAGCACGCACCCGCCGCGGACTGCGATCGTGTGACACGGAGCCGCAGAACGGGGAGATGCCTATGTAAACAAGGCATTTCCCCATTCTGCCTAGTGATGTGACAGAGATCACTGATCCCTCTCATCGGGACCAGTGATCTCTATCATGTGAGTGGAAGCCCATCCCCCCCACAGTTAGAATCACTCCCTAGGACACACTTAACCCCTTGATCGCCCCCTAGTGTTAACCCCTACCCTGCCAGTGACATTTACACAGTAATCAGTGCATTTTTATAGCACTGATCGCTGTATAAATGACAATGGTCCCAAAATAGTGTCAAAAGTGTCTGATGTGTCCGCCATAATGTTGCAGTCACGATAAAAGTTGCAGATCGCCCCCATTACTAATAAAAAAAAATTAATAATAAAAATGCCATAAAACTATCCCCTATAACTATATATAACTATAACTTTTGTATAAACCAATCAATATATGCTTATTGCGATTTTTTTTACCACAAATATGTAGAAGAATATATATCCACCTAAACTGAGGAAAAAATTTGGTTTTTCATATATTTTTGGGGGATATTTATTATAGCAAAAAGTATAAAATATTGTTTTTTTTTTCAAAATTGAAGCTGTTTTTTTGTTTATAGCGCAAAAAATAAAAACCTCAAAGTTGATCAAATACCACCAAAAGAAAGCTCTATTTGTGGCAAAAAAAGACTTCAATTTTGTTTGGCTGCAACATCGCCCAACCGCGCAATTGTCAGTTAATGCGACGCAGTGCCGAATCGCAAAAAGTGCTCTGGTCAGTAAGCTGCTTTAGTTCCAGGAAACAAAAGTGATGACCGGAGCTCTCCATAGTGCTGAAATAGAGCTCAGCACTAGGAAGGTTAATGAGGCAATAAAGTTTATATTTGATAGAAATAATACAAGAGAAGTACAGTTGAAAGCAAAGGCAAGACTTCCAGCTACATCACATGACCAATAAGAAGATTAACCGGTGGCTCATCTAGAAGGTATCATGTACAGAATGCAAACTTTCCAGCCCATAATGAATAGTTCTGATAGTGAACTAGTTCTGATGCTTTGCTCTGGGTCAGTGGTTACAATTATAGTGTTGTCATGGATTTTCAAAAATGAGAAATAAAAGTAATAAAAGACCAAGAAGAAAAAAAAACAGGGGATATGAAGATGATTAGGGAAGAATAGGATGCATAGCGGAGCAGAAAGGGGGGGGGGATCATTCCCTCAAGAAAATGCCACATGCCTGGGACACCAACTGTGTGAGCTTGTATCTGCATGGGGCAAGTGTGCGTTCCAGTTAGGATAAGGGAATGCATTGAGAGTGGTTCCCCTCAATAAAGGAATACTCCTCCCAAAGCACTAGCACGGGATGCTGATGGGAATGAGTTTTTTTTAGCACCCCCAGGAGAGAGTGATATCAAGAAAGAACCTGACTTCCCCCCCACGCACACACACAAACACACACAAACACACTATATAGGCCAAGTAGGTGGTCATCCTCTCACTTGTGAACTGGTGTTAAAAAATTGTAATCCTTAAATTAAAATGTAACAAAAGTCAAAACTTTTTTTTTTTTTTAGTTTTGGGTAGAGTGTAGAGGAATTTGAACATCTGTTGGTCCTTATTGCAGTCTGTGCCCCCGTAAGGGAGATTCACCCTCTCTTTTTGTCCTGTTTACCATTATCATCGAAAGTGAAAAAAAAGGTAAAAGAAAATCCCAAATTTTGGGTTGACATCAGAACAGTAATAGAGAGGAAATATTTTAATGGGGGCTTTGTGTTTCCCCTCACTTTGGATAGATTTCCCTCACTTTCTATTTAGGCCCCTTTCACACGTGTGTGACTTTTCCTGTGACTTTGGACATCCAAGTCGCATGACAAGTTGTACTCCATGATTCCCAACGATAACCATTCATATCTGTGCAACTTCAAGTCCCACCGACTTCAAAGTAGTCCCTGTGCTACTTTTGTCCGACTTTGATGCATGTTGAGGTCCATAGACCTCAAGTTTACGCAGGAATTCCTTGAAACCGCGTCAAAATCACATCAAAACCGCAACCGCAAAATCGTGGCAAAGTCGCGCGACTTTCAAGTCACAGCAGTGTGAAAGGGGCCTTAGGCTATGGGACAGGAAATGAAGGCAAATCTCCTCTCTGGGACACACTTGGCAAAAAAAAAAAAAAATGACAGGGTTTATAACCCTCCCTTACTCTAAAAATGAGAAAAATAGTTTTGGCTTTAGTTACACTTTAATGGAGTCTCCTAACAGTCCAGAATCCCTAAAAGGGGAGAACAAGCATTAAAGTGTTACTAAAACCAGGACCCTGCATTCACTATATCTGGAGGTTTGGTTAACGTAAGAATATGAAATGTTATTTGTAACCCATGTGTTTCTTTTTAAATAATTATCAGAGAATACACCATGGTGAGGGCACCTACTTTACTGGAAGATCTGTAAAGTTGTAATAGTGCTGTGTTATGTGCCAGAAAAGTTAGATTATTGTTATAATTTGTACCTATAAATCTTTCACATATTTACTTGCTTGCAGTTCCCTATTCGGATTATTGACTATTATAAACTGCCTTTTAAGTGCTCCCTCCAGTGGTCATCTGTAATTTAGGGGGACAGTATTCTAAGAACACCTGTACTACGGGAAATATGTAGGTGGCCAATGCTGACCTCTCCTTCTCAAACAGCTAATCACCCATCTGTAATGTTAATCTTCTTCCTCAAATACATTCTGAGCCACTAGCCTGGAGCAGGTATGGAGATCAGAAATTGCAACTTTGCTCTCTAACATATGTTAAAATGACAACTTTTGTAAAAAAGCAATAGTTTTACAACATAATTCTAAAAAAGATGCTAATTTTAGAAATGTAAACAGCTTCAGGTTTATAATGTATATAAATATTTTGTGTACAGTGGAGTTCTTCTTTAATAGTAATTATAGAAAAGGTAAGGCTGTAATTATGTGTACCTGAAGGCTTATTTTATGGGATCATTTGCTATGACCACAAAGCTTTTTAAGTGCACAGTTGTCAAGCTCTTGGGTTGTATTGTTACACATTATTTCAATAATGAATAAAGAGAAAAAAAATGCTTCCTTAATTCAAATGGAAATCGTTTTATACCATATATATCTTGGGTACATCATGAATCCAACATACACAACTTAGTATGTGGAAATACCACCAATTAAATCAATTAAGGTGGTGTGATCTCATTTACAAACCCATTTGGAGATATCATCCCTATTAAAGTGCAACACATTGATTTCTCCAAAAATATAAAGAGGGACTTTAAATATATTTCTAATAGTATACATGAAACATGAACATTATTTAAAAGTATTTATACATCTTTATTGACACATATTAAATTACACATATGTTGATATATAAAACCATTACACGCCAGAACAGATTTTACAGGGACTTTTATTGTAGGGTACCTAGAGACCATTTAGATATAGGTCAATGCGTTTCACGGGATACCCAGGACCAATGATCTCTACTTGATAAGACCATCACTATAACGGCATCAAAAAACATATATATACAGTATAAATACATTAAAGCTTTAAACTAACATACATACAATCAGCAAAATCCATCTTCTAATTAATCATAGAAAAATGTCCTAACCCCCAAATTGAAGAAGGGGAAAAAGAAAAAAAATCTATTTGAGGATGTCTCGCAGGGAACAAAGACGATTCTAATGGAGACCCCTTGAGGGTCAATCTCATTCTAAACATAAAATATGCATTTATAAAATATAAGATATCCTGTTGGGACAAAAATGACATGCAAAAAGACTCAAAAGAAAACACTGTTTTGTCATAGATTATATAGATTACATAGATTAAGCTCCTTAGTTTTATGATGGGGAAGGGGGTGGCGGATGGCTTGGAGGCCCTACATTTTAACAAATCTAACAAACTTTACCCTACCTATGCCCTTATGCAGAAGGTTTGGCATAAGGTTAGGATGGTGCAGGGGGTCCATGGATTTACTAAATATAGCCCTGGGATAACAACAATTTTCCCGAAATAGCTAAATTGCAATATGGCACAAAGTGGAAACAATTTGGCATTTGTCATCTGTCCCACATTTTCCAAATTGGAAAGCTGAGGTCATTCTCGGAGCTTAGAGAGACCTTCTGGCTCCCCTCCGCTGTGCACTTCTATTACATGCAACTCCAACATGCAGTCAGAGCCCAGGGGAAGTTGGATCATTGGTCCTTGGGCTCTACCTCTGTCTTTAACTATTTGTTTGAGATCACAACATAAAGGATTTATCTCCTGCAGTTATGCCATGCTACTCAACCTTTTTCTCAGGCAAGCACCTCTTAAGGTGGTGTCCCAGTGGGAACAGGATGTTGGGGTCTTTGAAGAGGAGCAGTGGGAGGAGGCCCTACAGGCTGTTCCCCTGTGCTCTTTGAATGTGGCTCAGCGCATGTCACAGTTATATATACTCCTAAGTGTTCATTATACACTGGCCAGGCTAGCCCGAATGGGGGTGAACTCTGACTATATATTGGAAGAAGGTCTTAGGCACTCTTAATAGAGTCTTCCGGGTTGAGATCCCAGTAGACCTAAAAATTGCTTGCTGGGTATTCTAGACACACTCCTTATGAGGATATCTCTAAACAGGCTATTGCTAGAGCTCCCTTCCAGGCCCGAAAAATTATTCTGAGACACTGGAAATCCTCAGAGCCTCCCACGGTACAGGAATGGATTACCCACATTGGTGACACCATCCGATTAGAGAAGATCATTTATCAACACAGGGGCAAAAGGGGCAAATTTGATAAATTGTGGACCCCATGGTTAGATGTCCCTGGTCTAGCCCCAGTAGACCTGGGATATGATCGAATATTCTAGCATTCAATAACATTTTTACCCTGCCTTTATGAATTCCTAGTTGGTTGAGTATACGGTTGTACCTTATGCTGATGGGAAATGTTTTATTTGAATGCATAGGCAAGGGGGTTATCAATCTGCAAAATGTTATGTATAATGTACTGAAACTTTGTGCGCTGAAAGCTACAGACCTAATGTACTTGTTGCTCTGTACCATGTATGTTCCATTTTTTATGCTCAATAAAAACTTTTTCTCAGACAAGCACCTCTTACGGTGGTGTCCCAGTAGAAACAGGATGTTGGGGTCTTTGAAGAGGAGCAGTGGGAGGAGGCCCTACAGGCTGTTCCCTTGTGCTCTTTGAATGTGGCTTAGCGCCTGTCACAGTTATATATACTCCTGAGGGTTCATTATACACTGGCCAGGCTAGCCCGAATGGGGGTGAACTCTGACTATATATTGGAAGAAGGTCTTAGACACTCTTAATAGGGTCTTCCGGGTTGAGATCCCAGTAGACCTAAACAGTGCTTGCTGGGTATTCTAGACACACACCCGATGAGGATATCTCTAAACAGGCTATTGCTAGAGCTCCCTTCCAGGCCCGAAAAATGATTCTGAGACACTGGAAATCCACAGAGCCTCCCACAGTACAGGAATGGATTACCCACACGGGTGACACCATTTGATTAGAGAAGATCATTTATCAACACAGGGGCAAATTTGATAAATAGTGGACCCCATGGTTAGATGTCCCTGGTCTAGCCCCAGTAGACCTGGTATATGATCGAATATTCTAGCATTCAATAACATTTTTACCCTGCCTTTATGAATACCTAGTTGGTTGAATATACGGTTGTACCTTATGCTGATGGGAAATGTTTTATTTGAATGCATAGGCAAGGGGGTTATCAATCTGCAAAATGTTATGTATAATGTACTGAAACTTTGTGCGCTGAAAGCTACAGACCTAATGTACTTGTTGCTCTGGACCATGTATGCTCCATTTCTTATGCTCAATTAAAACTTATTGTTTGAGGGGAAAAAAAACATATCCCTTCTGGGCTAGTGGGTTTTAGGACCCATAGCTGGATTTGTTCAGACTAAAAGTTCCAACGTGTATAATGGCATGAAATGACCTTTCAAGGCTGGAAATAAAGTCCAAATGGATGACAATTTGTCTCCATTTAAATGGTCTTTCTCCCTGCGGGCTAGTGACACATCCTCAAATTGATTCCTTTATCTGTCCCTTTTCACTACATTGATAGACGAAACTGACCCAATTTGTGAGACTTGGCATATATATCAAGGTAGGAAAATAGTGATATATAGAAAATAGAAAATAATAAATAGTATTTATTTTCCCTTCTTCAATATGGGGGTTGGGTAGTTTTTGTATGATTAATAAGAAGATGGCATTCGCTGATTGTATGTATATTCTGTCTATGTTAGTATAAAGCTTGAATGTATTTATCTATACACTGTGTGCACAATTAAGCAAGTGAGTATTTTGACCAAATCATAATTTTTATGCATATTGTCCAACTCCAAGCTGTATAAACTTGAATGCTTATTGGACTTAAGAATATCAGGTGATGTGTATTTGTGTAATGAAGGAGGGTGTGGCCTAAGGAGATCAACACCCTTTATTGATGTGTGCATAATTATTGGGCAGCTTATTTTCCTCATGCAAAAAGTGCCAAAAAAGAGATTTAACTGACTCTGAAAAGCCAAAAATTGTAAAAAGTCTTTCAGAGGAATGCAGCACTCTTGAAATTGCTAAGATATTGAGGCGTGATCACAGAACCATCAAACTTTTTGTTGCAAATAGTCAACAGGGTCTCAAGAAACATGTTAAGAAAAAAAGAAGCAAATTAACTGCTAAAGATTTGAGAAAAAACAAATAGGAAGCTACCAGGACACCATTATCCTCCAGGGCTGTCATATTCCAGAACTGCAACCTACCTGGAGTACCCAGAAGGACAAGGTATTCAGTGCTCACAGACATGGCCAAGGTAAGGAAGGCTGAAGCCCAACCACCAACTGAACAAGAAATATATGCTGAAATGTCAAGACTGGGCAAAGAAATATCTATAGACAGATTTTTCAAAGGTTTTATGGACTGATGAGATGAGAGTGACTCTTGACAGACCAGATGAATGGGCCTGTGGCTGGATCAGTAACAGGCACAGAGCTCCACTTCAACTTAGACGCCAGCAAGGTGGAGGTGGGGTACTGATATGGGCTGGTTTTAATAAAGATGAGCTAGTTGGACCTTTTTGGGTTAAAGATGGACTAAACATCAACTCCCAAACCTACTGCAACAAGAAAACAGTACACCTCTCTGAACAGTGTCTGGGAGGTTGTTATTGCTGCTGCACAAAAAGTTGATCATCAACAGATTAAGAAACTGACAGATTCCATGGATGGAAGGCTTATGACTGTTATTGAAAAGAATGGTGGCTATATTGGTCACACATTTTTTTTTTTTAATGTCAGAAATGTTTATTTGTAAATTTTGAGTTGCTTGTTTATTATTCTCATTTTAACAGATGAAAATGAATGTGAGATGGAAAAAATGTTGTTTTTCATTTAGTTGCATAATAATTCTGCACAGATATTCTCCTAAGAAAGCCAAAACCTTACTTTTACTTTCTTAAATATTCAGGTTTGAGATTTATTAACATTTTGGATTGACCAAGAGCACTGTACTTGTTCAATATTAAAAGTAATCCTCAAAAATGCAACTTGCCTAATAATTGTGCACACAGTGTATATCCAAACACACTCATGGCATTCTTTTTACAATGGAAATCAATTGTTTTTTAGGAAAGTTCTCCCCAACACGGTTGCAGAGGTTCCCACAAATGTTTTGCATGTGTAGGTAGCTTTGCATTCACCCTTCTATCCTGTTCATTTCAAACCAACTCCATAGGATTTAAATCTGGAGACTGTGCTGGTCATTCCATGATTTGAAGCCTATTGTCTTGTTCTTTTCTTCTAAGGTAGTTCTGACTCAGTCTGGAGGTATGTTTTGGGTCATTATCCTGCTGTAGGATGAGCCCCTGACCATCAAGGCATATTCCAGAGGGTGGGAGGTTGCATGGCCCTGCAAAATGTTGTGGTAGTAGTTTTGGTTCAAGATGCCACTTACTCTGTGCAAGTCGCCGACTCTGTATCCAGCAAAAGAGCTCCAGACTATCGCGCTTCCTCCACCATGTTTGACAGTTGGTTTCACACACGGAGGAACCATCCTTTCACCTACTCGATGGCATGCAAAAACCTTGTGTGATAAACCGAAGAACTCAAATTTTGATCTATTAATCCAAAAGACCTTCTTCCACACTTCAGTAGTCCTCTTCTGCTTTTTTTGCCATCTTAGCAATGTCTTTCATACAGCCACTCAAACTGTCAAACCTGCAGCTCAAAGTCTTATCTTCACAGTTGAAACTGAGACTTGCTTACTTCAATAAGGGTCATGCAAGCTGTTGACTCACAGAAACTTGTCTTCTGATCCTGTTGTGGCTTTGGGTCTGCCAAACCTTCTTCTCCAGTTTTCAAGTTCTGATGATGTAGAAATCTGTACTCACTGACACCTTGGCTTTCTTTGCAATTCTCTTAAGGAAAGACCTACACTTTTAAGGGTTATAATGGTCTGTTTGTCTTCCTTTGTTAATTGTCTTTTTCTTGCCATTTTGAGAGCAATATACTACTCTCTGTAAAGAGTAAAATACTGCCCAAATATTGCTTAAGAGTAGTAACACAGTCTGTTTCAGCTTTTATACAGGCAGAAGGCTTGAAAGTAATCAATAAAAGTTAGGACACCTGTAGGAATTGTTAGAATTAACTTTCAAAGCCTAATTTACTTTCATTGCTGCAGAACAAATGGGAGTTGTTAACCTATTTCTTCTTTCCTTAAAAAAAGGCCTTTTTGTATAACTCTGAAATATACATTATTTTTCAGTTTTTGTTAAAGCGGAGTTCCGCCCCTTTCAAAATTAAAAGTCAGCAGCTACACATACTGTAGCTGCTGACTTTTAACATTAGGACACTTACCTGTCCTGGAGTCCAGCGATGTTGGCACCGCAGCTGATGTTTCCATCGGCTGGTTGGGTGCTGTCACCGCCATTGCGGGTAAGGGAACCCAGCAGTGTAGCCTTTCGGCTTCACAGCCAGGTCCCTACTGCACATGCGTGAAGCGCGCTGCTCTCTCTCACTGACCCAGCAGAAGGGGAGGAGAAGAGAGGAGGAGGAGGGGGACCGAGCTGCTGACGTAATTCGTCTGGTCTGTAGTGGTGACAGGGTACCCCCCCCCCCCGAAAAATGCCAAATGTGGCACCGGAGGGGTGAAGGAATCAGACCAACAGAAGTTCCACTTTTGGGTGGAACTCCGCTTTAACCTAAACTTTTCACCTCTGGCAGTTTACCGCTTACCTTTGTACTATTTCAGGTTGTTCACTGGACTGGAACTGCTGAGTTGAGGTAATGACCTCAATTTCATAAACACCTAAATTTCTATGCTAGTAAGAAATGTAATTAGTAAGTAACAAGGTGCTACTCCTTTTATGAAAAGTAAAGACTGTGAATGGCACCAGTTCTTTTTTTTAAACTTTGGATTGTAAGTGATTTATTTATAAGTTTCCAATTTTAGTAACCAACGTACTAAGAAGCAAATTGTTATGTCTTCATGATTTTTGTGTAAAATGCTTTTTCCTTCTTTCTTCTTTTATTATACTTTATCTAGAATACTAAAATAATGTTTTGTTTTCTGCTAGTAAATTCCCATAACTATTTATCATTTGCCAATCACCTTTGTTGTATGGCAAAGGGTGAAGAAAATGTGGACAGAAATGACGTAGAAGCCATCTGGAGTTAAAACATATCAGTACAACATTCACAGCAGGAAGATCTACTGCTATGCCCATTGTTTTCTTCTATTTTTATATAGGAAAAAGTATCCAACATGATTCAGAATTTTCCAGGGGATACAAACATTTTCCTAACAGTAAATACAGAACTTGATAAAGTTTGAGTAACCTTCCGTCTGGCTAATCAGCAGCTGAAATCATGCAGTGTTCAAATTATAGCCTGGTGTGAGAGAGCTATACTATGCGTGAGCAATGTTGCAAGGTAGACATGCCACAGCTACTAAATGTTCTACATGGAGGGGATCATGAGAAAGCATGCCACAGTGACACAATAATGACAATGTCATTTTGTGTTATTGCAACACATGTACTATATTCAGAGCAAGCAGGGACATTTTTTTAAATTAGTGATCTGGCAAGCAGTTATACAGTATACAGTCTTATGACCTGACTCATCACTACAGGTCTGACATCTAAGTGCTTACCTGTGTGCTGTGAATGTATTTTATAGTAAAGTATAATTCCCTTGCCGTCTTTTATCGCACCAGTAGAACTATGGCATTCTACAGATCCCCCTTTTGCAGACTTCCAAATTGAAAAACATAACTTGGTTTATGGTGGGAGAAACAATTGCCTGTGGATGAAATATGAGGTCTAATGAGCCATGCTAATAGGTGCATTCTATGAATATTAAAACAAATACCCAATTGTCATAATTACTGTTCATACCTGTGTATGCTGTTTTATAATTACATGTAGACTTAGATGACTTGGGATGCATATATTTTAAAGGTAATCATGAAAACCAACATTATGAATAAAAATGAGTGTATTAAAATGCAAACTCTAGCCATAGACTTAGAACCGTATTTTAAGAAACTTTAAAAAAAAAAAAAGATTTCTGTTTTAGTCTCAAAGCTCATTTATTCATTAACTTAAAGAACATGACACAAACCTAATCAAGTTACCTATTCTTCATCATCCTAAATCACAGATAATTTGAAAAATGGTCAAGGCAAGACTAGTGCACCACCAGTAAAAAAAAATTTACAAGTATGCTTAAATTACAGTATATACTAAAACTAGGTTCATTGTACAATATAAAACACGAACTGGAAGTTACATGAATCAAAAAGGTTTACAATGTGTTCTTTAACAGGAGGAGCGATTGGCTAAATGAACAGACAATCTGAAAATGTGGTTAAAAATATACAGGTAATAAAAGCGGTGCCACTGAACAGCAAAATATACCGTGAGCTGAAAGTTGCATAATTTTAAAGGGTTAAAAAGTTAAAAAGTGTTAGACTTTAACATTGACTTTTAGAGCTAAATGGCAGAACAACATTCTAAAACAGTTATAGTAAATCAAACCTTACCCTAAATCAGAGCTATCCATGCTTTTTTTCAAAGGGCCTTTTGGCCAGTCCTTTGACATCAGATCCTTCCTATTCCCCACCAGTGCTGTCAGGGGGAAGTCATGGGAGCATTGTTCAGTGCAGTGGTACTGAGATCCCAGGCCTACGTGATTACACACAAGACAGCCCCGGCTTATAAGCTGTAGTTTAAAGTGGTTGTAAAGGATCAATGCATGAAGGTAAAAAACTTTCAGTATGCAGCTTTCCCCCCCAACACCTCCGAATACTTACCTGAGCCTGGTCCCTATCCAGCGATGTGCACGAGAGTGACTGCTGTCTAGGGTCTCTGCCTCCCTACTGGCTGAGACACAGTAGCAGGAGCCATTGGCTCCCACAGCTGTCAATCACAGCTAATGAGAAGGGTGTGGGGGGTGAAGCTGAGCCCCATTCTGTTTGTCCTATGGACAAGCCATGTAGGAGACACAGCAAACATGTGGAAGAAGATATAAAATGAAGAAATGGTTGCACTCTGAATTTACAAAAAACTTGCTTGATGTACCTTTATTGTCACAAGTGTATAAGACAAACACAGGACAAGCAGTTGATATGTTTCACAAGCGATAGCTTGCTTGTTCACAAGCAAGCTATCGCTTGTGAAACATGTCAACTGCTTTTCCTGTGTTTGTCTGATACACTTGTGACAATAAAGGTACATCAAGCAAGTGTTTTGGAAATTCAGAGTACGACCATTTCTTCATTTTATTCGCATTGGATGGTGGTGAGCTGGGGTCTGCACCTGTCATCCATTTGCACCTGAAGACTTGCCTGGAGCGGTGTGTGCTCTTATTTTGGTTCCTGATGTGGAAGAAGGTGCTCTGGTCAGATGAGATCAAAATTTAACTTTTTGACTTAAAAGCAAAAGGCTGTGTGGCAGAAAACTAACACTGCACATCACCCTGAACACACCATCCCCACCATGAAACATGGTGTGACAGCATCATGTTGTGGGGATGCTTTTCTTCAGCAAGGACAGGGAAGCTGGTCCAAGTTGATGGGAAGATGGATGGAACCAAATACAGGGCAATCTTAGCGGAAAACCTGTTCGAGCCTGCAAAAGACTTAAAAATGGGGTGGAGATTCACCTTCCAGCAGGACAATGACCCTAAACATACAGCCAGAGCTTCAATGGAATGGTTTAGATCAAAGCATATTCATGTGTTAGAATGTCCCAGTCAAGGTCCAGACCTAACTCCAACTGAGAATCTGTGGCAAGGCTTGAAAATTGCTGTTCACAGACGCTCTCCATCCAATCTGACAGATCTTGAGCTATTTTGCAAAGAAGAATGGGCAACAATTTCACTCTCTAGTTGTGCAAACCTGGTAGAGACATCCCCAAAAAGACTTGCAGCTGTAATTGCAGTGAAAGGTGGTTCTACAAAGTATTGACTCAGGGGGGCTGAATACAAATGCACGCCACACTTTTCAGATATTTATTTGTAAAACATTTTGAAAACCATTATCATTTTCCTTCTACTTCACAATTATGTGCCACTTTATGTTGGTCTATCACATAAAAATCCCAATAAAATACATTTACATTTTTGGTTGTAAGATGACAAAATGTGGAAAATTTCAAGAGGTATGAATAATTTTTCAAGGCACTGTATTTGTCAAGACTTGTGGATGTCATGAAGAAGGCCAGGAGAATCTGGCAGGGGAGAATGCAAGTTTTTTTTTTTTTTACTTTTAACATTGGAAATGTAATTTCAGTAAACATATCCTCCAAACAAAAACAGGTTTACTTTAAAAACCCATTCATATATCATCAAAACTATATGTTCTGGTATGTTGCGAATGCGATACCACACATGCATTAACAAGTATTAATGTGCATTACATTTGAATGGCCTGCCAGTGCACTACAACATTAAAAAAAAATGAATATCCACTTTTTTTTTATGTGGCGCACCACAATGCACAGTGGTGCATTACCATGTAATGTCATTCACTGCAATGCATGTCTGTTGGAGAAGCATTGATTTAGCTTGTTGGTAGTCCAATGAAAATGAATGGCATTGCAAAGTGCTAAAACATGTAGTGCTACTGAAATGCCCTGTCACTTTGGTAAGAGGCAGATTAAGCATGGTTTAGCATGCATTAAGTCCATGACTGGGTGTGAGACTGATTGTCAGGTGTTTGTTGCCCCACAAGAAGCAGTCAGTCTGGCTAGTCAACGTTCCTACCTTTCCAGGAGACATTCGTGCTGCAAGGGAGCCACATGAGTATACACTAGAAGGGTATCTGTTCTGGCCTGTCTGGCTTAAAAGACAGGCGTATTAACTTGACCAACATCTGTGGGGAAGTGAGTGGGACACAGTCTTGTACAGATAGACAGTGCTCCAACAGACATTGGGGTTGATTTATGAAAACTGGAGAGTGCAAAATCTGGTGCAGCTCTACATGGGAGCCAATCAGCTTCAAGTTTTTCTGTCCAAGCTTAAGTAAACAAGCTGAAGTTAGAAGCTGATTGGCTACCGTGCACAGCTGCATCAGATGCTGAGTGCTCCAGCTTTAATAAATCAATTCAAGTGAGCCTGTACAGCCCAATCTGGGAAATTCCATACCCAAGAAGCTGAAGAATTGAGTTGAATGATGCTGGGAGCACCAGCAAGAAAAATCCCTGTGTAAAAAAAAAAAATAGTTGTTTAATAAAAGTGGGCAAGAGCGAGAGAGAGAGAATCTTTGGAATGGACTGGGTCCCGAAAGCTCTGCATTTGAATATAAAAACCCAGTGTGATATAACCAGCTACCAGGTTCTGATCAGTTACTATTGATTTGCCGGACTGATGCTGCACGGCATCAAGGGAGTTCCCAAAAACCCAAGCTCCTGATGGAGCCTAATTTACCCTTGAAATGTTATTTTGGAACAGTGCTAGATTTACACAGGTACTTAAAGTGGAGTTCCACTCAATTTTTTGTTTATTAAAAGTCTGCAGCTACAAAAACTGTAGCTGCTGGCTTTTACTAAACACACACTCACCTGTCCAAGGATCCAGCGGTGCACTCACCCCAGCCATGTTCTTCCCGTGTCCTCTCTCTGCGGTGACGGCATCTCTACTATGGGAAACCTGACTCTGATAGATTGCGGTTTCACAGCCGGGTGCCCATTGCGCATGCGCGAGTGGCTCTGCGCTCTGTGACTGGTCCTGAAGTCTTCTAGGATCTGTCATGTGTCCCAAAATACTTTGGAAGGGAGGAGGGAAGGAGAACTTCTGCTTCCGATCGCCTAAGGTGACCGGAATGGAAGTGAGAGCAGGTACCTGCTCACCCCCTCCTCCCCAAAAGCTCAGTTTCACAAACAGGAGTCGGGGAGGAGGCCTTAAAGCGGAAGTTCTACTTTTGGGTGGAACTCCGCTTTAACACATAAAAATGAATGTCAGTTGGAGCTTCTAACTGATGCTGTGCAAGCATGATGGAGACTCCTGTCATATTTTTTCCAAATTTCTCTTTCTGACTGTTGGTCTAGCAGTGGCATGGGTTTAAAATAAACTGGATTTTTTTTTCTGGACAGTTCTTATATTCAAATGGGTTTATTTTTCTCTAATCATTAGGGAATACAGACTAATGAGCCTTGACCTCAGATCTACCATCAGCTCTTTTTTTTACCATCATCTTGCAAATACAGGAATATCCTACTGTGAAGAAAGCTGTAGACTTTAAAGAGGCAATTTGGGAACTTCACATCACTAATTTATAATAAAATTTAAAGGACTCCTTGTACAAGTTTTGATTTCATGTAGGATTAAAAGAAAACATTTTAGAATAAAACTGTGCACTGCATAAAGATAAGTGAAATGAAAGCTTTGTTTTATGAGATGCAGAGTTAATCTTTAATCTGCAAAATTTCAGTATTTTCATTAAAGTATACCTTTGTACCCATGGCATTACTTTTGTAATTGGTATTCATGTTTTATCTTTCGTATTTCATTTGCATACATTACACTAGAAAGGGAATAAACTGTTTAGAGATTGCTCATTAAATTTAATGATGAGTACATTATCATTAAACCAAATGAACATCTGAGTATTCTTTACAGTACTTGGATAAAGTTTAGTGCATTACTTTCCTTATATTTTTGCTCGTCTTTAACCATAAAATAGGTTTTATATGCCATGTTAGAAACAAAATTGTTCTTTAAAAAAGTAAAGGTTATTATCTATTTACTAAATTGTAAATAGTAAATAGTAATTGTAAATAGTATTTAGGATTCTGTAAAATGTCTAAAGGTTTTTCTCTAATTGCTGTTGGAGACCCTAACATCACTATTAATAAATAAAAAACTGACCAAGCCATTCATAAATTCCAACTTAAAGTGTATTTTTTTAATTAGCATTCATGTTATACAATACTTACTTGCTCTGTGAGCAATGGCAATGGTGTTGCACAGAGCTGCCTCAAGTCTCCTGTTCTCGGGTCCCCCTCTGGTGCTCTGGGCTCCTCCTCTTCCTGGAACACCACCATAAGAATCTGCTTCCTGTGGGCTCGCTCACGAACTGGGCTGTGTGCGTGGCCCCATTCTATTTTCTCACAGGATTTCATTAACAGCAGTAGGAGCCAATGGCTCTCACAGCTGCCTCTCTGAGCAGAGAGAAAGGGAGGAGCCACTGCAGATGGGCACAGTGCTGGATCAAGATCAGGCTGGAGGTCAGGTTGCAATACAAATACCAAGACTTTTTACCTTAATGCAGGAAATGCATTAAGGTAAAAAAATGTCCAGTCTTTAAAACCATTTTAAAGTCAAAATGTAAAATAAAATATTAATTTCCACATTGAATTTCGATTATTTCTAGCCTACTCCTATCAATCTGAATGATCTTAAGTGTGATATCTCACTTGTGGCAGAATCCCACACATTTACTTACTTGGATTCTGTAATATATTTCATTATGCCCTGTGAGTAGGCACTGCTTTATCATACATTTCACAGCGACTGTCTTCTGAACCACAGGCGTGCTGAGAGTAGGAGTTTCAGGAGGTGGAGTCAGTACAGGAATCTAAGCTTGCAAGCAGCAAGGTACTATGGGATATATAGTCCTTTAAACTTGAAAGTAAACATAATGAAATCAGAGGACGCCTTACTGACAATGCCCACTTTTATAAGGGGTGGGGCAGGGGTGGAGCATGAGGCAAAGATAATAGCATAAAGCACACTGCACCAAATGGCAAGAGTGGCCAAATTGTGCCAACAATGGGACAGGCTTAAAGTATGGTTTAAAAACACCTGAGCCCACTTTGCTCAGGGTCATAACTTGCAGAGTGTAGAGGCAAAAAGTAAGTAAGGTACAGAATGCCTTCCAAACAAACCTTCCTCCCTTCTCCCAATCCAACCCCCCCCCCCCCCCCCCATGACAAAACCACCTTCAGCACAAATTTTCCCCTTCCGAAACTGTACTCACTGGACTGATGCTGATGAGTCCCCACAGGCCAACGTCTGCTGGTAAGTTCCCTTCTCTCATCACCAGTGGGAGCACCTGTACAGCTGCAGAAAGCACTATATACTTGCAAGACACAGAGGAGTCTGGATTCAGATGGAGCATATCACCTCTCCAGATCCCTCTGCCTCTCTCTGCATTGGCAATCACCAGCACACTCATGTGACAGGTGATGTCCCAGGCTGCATTTAGAGATGACTGCAAGCAGAAGGCTCTCAAGTCATAATACGATTCAGTATAGTAATGTCACAAAGTGTCTCTGATGTCTATTGCTACTGATTTACTTAGCCACACTGTACACCTCCTTCCCCCACATTAAAACACTGTTCACGGGGTAGCTGCTTCTTCTTGTACTCTAGTGCAGTGTTTACTTTCCGGCTCCAGCACTAGATCTGCACTGCAGGTCACCATTACAAAGAAGAGCAAGGAGGCAAATAAGCCATAGGCCCCTTTCACAAGAAGCAGAATCCATCCAAGTGGATCCATCTGCTCAGCGGGGGATCTCCCCATCCATCTGTTTTTAGCTAATCGGATGCCGGCAGGTGACAGCTGACATCCGCCACCCCATAAAGAACAATGGGTGGGCCGATCGGGTCTGCCTGGAAATAAGACAGGCGCACCCAATCGGTCCAAGATGCGAGAGTCCTTATCTTTACCTCCTGCAAACATGTCTACACAAGCTGTGAGGGATGGGACCAGTAGACCATGTTTAAAATTAACAGTAATCCCAGACACAGTTGGGAGAACACATCTCGCATCCCCTTGCTCTTCCTGCTCCAGGCCAATTGCAGAAGTTCCTAGGATGAATTACCCTGCAGCCACCCATGCCAGATTACCATTATTAAAGCTAGAAAGAAAACAGGGACTCAATTTTCTAAAAGTGGACACAATTGGTGACACTTTTATTCTGGGGACAGCCCCCTAAAATTGGGGACTGTCCCCTGAAACTGGGTACATCTGGTTCTCCTATTGTATTGCTATAATAATACTTATGTTATGAAATAAAAGTGCATGCTGTGACTATACAGTAGATCTCCTTTAACTAAAAGTACCCTATATGAACGCAATCAGATAATGATAAGACAGTAAGCCCTATATGTACACATTTTTAAAAATCATCAGAAATGATCAGTATATGTAGTATCTCCATATACTTTCATAGTGTTAGCAATGAACAAAACTAATCGAAGTGGTCATTCATGAAATCATCTTCACAGGGCTTTTTTTCTCTGAGAATAGGTGCAGGAACTCCCCCTGTCTGAGTCACCCCTTCTCTCTGCCCCCTACCCATCTCTGGCCACCATCCCTTGATTCCACCCCCTACCCACCTACCAGTACTGCACCTTTTAGAGAATCCAGAACCAAGTATCATTTTGTGGTGCTAAATCATTTGTATGGAACATGTTAATGATAAAAAGAAAAGCAGTAAAATAGATCCCCTGCAGCCAGCAACAATAGAATCCCAGCAATCGATCCCCACACAGCAATAGACTCCCCCAGCCACAATGGACTCCACCCCAACAACAATAGATTCCCTGCAGCAACAGTGAACCACTTACAACAAAATATCACAACCAGTAACAAAATATCCACCCAAGCAACATTAGAACCCCTCCCCAGCAGCCAATAAAAATAGACCTCTCCCTCAACAGTAGATCCCTTCCAGCAACATAGGACCCCCCAGCAACAATAGATCCCTCATCAGCAACAATAGACCCTCACACAAAATCAGATCCCCACCAGTGACAATAGATCCCCCAGAAGCCGACATCAATAGACCCTCCAGCACACCCCACACCCCATGCTATTACATACATTCAGTGCTGGAGGTGCCGGAACTGCGTTCCCTCGCGTTCCCGCTGAAAAAAAGCCCTGCATCTTCATATGATCTCTGCACACAAAGTTAAATAGTTATACAACATGGTTATAACAAGCATGTTTGGTTATAAGTACTTCAAGTCATTCTGACAACTATTTCTATGTTTTGACAGATTGACTTGATGTACCTACAACCAAACATGCTTGTTATAACCAAGTTTCTGATATTCATGCAACAAATGTTTTATATAAAGACCCCCTAAATGTTTTTGCATGAATTGACAACTATATTAAAATGCATCATAGTTACATAGTTAATCTGGTTGAAAACAGACACAAGTCCACCCAGTTCAACCCACAGTAAAAATAAATAAATTAATACCAAACACATACAAAATCGAAAACCTCCATATACACAATCCTATGCCCACAGTTGATCCAGAGGTAGGCACAAAAACCACAATAAAGCATGATCCAATTTGCTCCAGTGGGAGAAAAAAATTCCTTCCTGATCCCCAAAAGGCAATCGAATATTCTCTGGGTCAATTTTACCTATAAATGTTAGTATCCAACAATAAAACAAATTTCTATCAGCGCAAATGATAATAACCTTAATCACTATGTAGTGATATGTGTAGAAGGTGATGTGACTAAATCCCACCACAAACCAAAAATTGAAAAATACCCCCCAACCTGGCTGCTGCACACAGAAAATTTGCTCACTTCACATATAGAATATACGTAACAAAACAGTGTTGCGCTTCCTAAATAACTACCAATAAATACTTAAAGCGGTAGTAAAGTCATTTTTTTTACTTTTACCTACAGGTAAGCCTATAATAAGGCTTACCTGTAGGTAAAAAGAATATCTCCTAAACCTGTATGGTTTATGAGATATTCCCCTCGCAATGAGCCGCTGACTTTAGCGGTGCATGCGCTCCGGGGATTCTCAGGTGAAAGTCCGGCAGACGCCGAGGGAAAAAGTCCACCGCATACTAGCTCATTATGAAATACTTACCTTAGAACGAGGCACTGGTATCTCACCTGGTCCACGCCGAAGGAGCTGACATTTTCCCTCGGTGTGTCTGCTGGGTATCGCAGCTCCGGCGCTGTGAGTGACCGGAGTCGCAATGTCGTCACTCCCGCGCATGTGCGTGGGAGACTTCTTTCCGGCAAGGTCCGGCGTCTGCCGGACTTTCACCTGAGAATCCCCGGAGCGCATGCACCGCTAAAGTCAGCGGCTCATTGCGAGGGGAATATCTCCTTAACCATACAGGTTTAGGAGATATTCTTTTTACCTACAGGTAAGCCTTATTATAGTAAAAAAAAAAAAAGTAAAAAAAAAAGACTTTACTACCGCTTTAAGTATTTATTGGTAGTTATTTAGGAAGCGCAACACTGTTTTGTTATGTAAATGTTAGTATCCAGTTATATTATGTTCTTTTAAGAAAGAATCCAGTCTCTTTTTTAAAACAATCTACTGAGCTGGCCAGAACCAGCCGTTGAGGGAGTCTATTTCACATTTTCATAGCTCTTACTGTGAAGAAGCCTTTTCTTATTTGGAGGTTAAATCTCTTTTCCTTCAGGAGTAAAACGTGCTCCCTTGTCCTCTGTAATGCCCTTAACTGCTTGCCAACCGCCCACCATCGATTGACGGCGGCAGTATGGCACTCCTGCGCTAATTGCTGTAGCTGTACGGCGGCCACTTTAAGGAGTATAGGGTGCGCCACATGACGTAGGAGCCTGTGCGCATTGCTGGCGGCCGCAATGGCTGTCGGCTACCTGCGATTGCTCCTGAGAAGGAGAGAACGGAGATCTGTCAGTGTAAACAGACAGATCTCCGTTATGCCAGTGGTGAGGAGAGTGATCTGTTGTTCCTGCTGCTTAGGAACAACAATCAGTCTCCTCCCCCCAGGCAGTCCCATCCCCCCACAGTTAGAATCACTCCCTAGGACACACATTTAACCCCTTGATCGCCCCCTAGTGTTAACACCTTCCCTGCCAGTGAAATTTATACAGTAACCAATTGCTATTTATAGCTCTGATCGCTGTATAAATGTCAGTGGTCCTAAAATAGTGTGAAAAGTGTCCAATCTTTCTGCCGCAATGTCGCGGTCCCAATAAAAATTGCAGATTGCCGCCATTATTTACTAGTATAAATAAAACATAATAATAAAAATTACATAAATCTATCCCCTATTTTGTAGACGCTATAACTTTTGCACAAACCAATCAATATACGCTTATTGCAATTTTTTACTTTTTGTTTTACCAAGAATATGTAGAAGAATACATATCGGCCTAAACTGAGCAAGAAATTTGTTTTTTTATTCATTTTTTGGGGATATTTATTATAGCAAAAATTTAAAAATATTGCTTTTATTTTCAAAATTGTCGCCCTTTTTTGTTTATAGCGCAAAAAAAAAAAAAACACAGAGGTAATCAAACACCACCAAAAGAAAGCTCTATTTGTGGGAAAAAAAGGATGTCAATTTTGTTTGTGTACAGCGTCGCATACCCGCGCAATTGTCTGTTAAAGCAACGTAAAAAATTGCCCGGTCAGGAAGGGGGGAAATTTTTCCAGGGCTAAAGTGGTTAAAGTGATATTAAAGGCTTGTTTTTAGAAAAACAACAAACATGTTACACTCATCCATTCTGTGCAGTGGTTTTGCACAAAGCAGCTCCGATCTTCCTCTTCTCGGGTCCCCCTGCCGGCACTCCTGCCCCCCCACCTCCTCCCGATTGCCCCCAGAGCAAACAGCTTGCTATAGGGGCACCTAAACAGGCTCACACCCAAGCCACTGCTCTGTGTGTCCATTTACACACAGAGCCATGGCTCAGCCCTGCCCTCTCTCTCCTCATAGGCTCAGTGGCTGTGATTGACAGCAGTTGGAGCCAATGGCTCCAGCTGCTGCCTCAGCCAATGAGGAGTGAGAGTCCTCAGAGAGGCTGTTATGCACATTGCTGGATCACGATGGGGCTCGGGTAAGTATTATGGGAAGTTGGGGGAGATACTTCAAAGAGAAGGTTTTTTTACCTTCTTGCATAAAATGCATGAAGGTATAAAACCTTGAGCCTTTACAACCACTTTAAAGTGAATAACTCTACACCAAGTTCACTATATGGACCACTTATGTTTTTTTTTGTTTTTTTTTATATTTTGATCATATTCCACCCCAGTCTCCTCTTCTCCAGAGAGAATAAATTCAGTTCATCTAGTCTTTCCTCATAGCTGAGCTCCTCCATGTCTCTTATCAGATTTGTTGCCCGTCCCTGCATGTTCTTCAGTTCTCCAATATTCTTTTTGAGAACTGGTGCTAAAAACTGAACTACATATTCCAGATGAGGTCTTACTAATGATTTGTACAGGTGCAAAATTATATCTCTCTCTCTCTGCAGTCCATACCTCTCTTAATACAAGAAAGGATTTTGCTTTGCGCAGCACTTTACAATGTTAGAGCAAACAGTACAGTTACAATACAATTCAATATAGGAGGAATCAGAGGGCCCTGCTCATTAGAGCTTACAATCTAAAAGGGAGGGTCACGTGATACAAAAGGTAATAACTGTGGGGGGGGGTTGGGCTGATGGAGAAAATTTAAGTACAGCTGTTAGGTGAAGGCAGGATAGGCTTCTCTGAAAAGAAAGGATTTCAGGGATTGCCTAAAAGTGGATAGAGTAGGAGATAGTTGGACAGATTGGGGTAGGGAATTCCAAAAGATGAGAGAGGCTCAGGAGCAGTCCTGGGAGGAGATGACAAGGGAACTAGAGAGAAGAAAGTCTTGGGAGGAACAAAGAGAACAATTTAGTTGGTATTTTGAGACTAGATTAGTGATGTAGCTGGGGGCCCAGTTGTGGATGGCTTTGTAAGTTATTGTTAGTATTTTTAATTTAATTTGTTGGGTGAGTGGCAATGGAGGGATTGGCAGAGAGGGGTAGCAGACACTGAGTGGTTTGGTGAATGACTCTGGCAGCAGCATTCATAATGGACTGAATAGGGGATAGCCTATTTAAAGGTAAGCCAATGAGGAGGGAGTTTCAATAGTCGAGGCGAGAGATAACCAGGGAGTGAATTAGGAGTTTTGTGCTGTTATTGGTTAGGAAGGGGCATATTTTGGAGATTTTGTAGAGGTTGAGGCAGCACGCTTTGGAAAGTAATTCAATGTGGGGCTGAAAGGAGAGTTCAGAGTCCAGGATAACACCTAGCACCCTGACATGCGGAGATGGGTTCACAGAATAATTCTCCTGCACTTGGGTGGTAGGTCCAAGAATGTGTAGTGCAGACAACTCTTTTTAACGCCAGTGGCCTTGCTGTCCTGCTCAGGACAATGGGTATCCTATAGAAAGGACGGACTGTACCTACATGAGGAGGGTGCGGATCAGCTGGGAGTAAAGATGGCCAAAAAGTTAGAGAGGTTTTTAGGCGACGGGGGGGGGTGACCAGAGGTAGAGATAGTCAGTGCGAAACATATTCCAGAAGGTAGGATTGGTGGGCATTAGTGGTAGGTTGACTAAAGCACATAAACCCAAGGTAAGCATAGTAACAAGTCCTAGTTGCAATCTCAGAACACCCAATAAGAGGATAGTATGCGACCGGTCTAAACTACGTGGCATATTCACCAATGCCAGGAGCCTGGCGGACAAGATGGGTGAACTAGAGATACTGTTGTACGAGGAGGATTTGGATTTTGTGGGAATTTTAGAGACCCAGTTGAACAGCTCTCATGATTGTCTGGCAACCACTCAAGGATATACCCTTTATCGCAGGGATAGAGAGGGTAAAAAAGGGGGAGGGGTATGCCTATATATCAAGAATAATGTACAAGTGAATGTGAGAGATGACATCACTAAGGGAGCTAGGGTGGAGGTGGAATCCTTATGGGTAGAGCTCCAAAGGGATGAAGCTAAGGGGAAAATAATACTGGGAGTATGCTATAGGCCCCCTAACCTGAGGGAGGAGGGGGAGATGGATCTCCTATTACAATTTGGATTAGCAGCAAGGATGGGAAGTGTTATCATAATGGGGGATTTTAATTACCTAGACATAGACTGTGCGGAGGGAACCACGCATTCGTCTAAGGCTCGCCAGTTCCTAAATGTCTTGCAGGACAATTTCATGGTTCAGATGGTAGAAGCACCAACTAGAAATAAAGCATTGCTGGATCTACTGATTACCAACAATACAGACCTGATCACGGATGTGGAAATACGGGGCAATTTAGGAAACAGCGATCACAGGTCAATTGGTTTCAGTATAAATCACACAAATAGGAAATATAAGGGGAATACAAAGACACTGAATTTCAAAAGCGCCAACTTCCCTAAACTACGAACCTTGCTAGAAGACATAAATTGGGATAAAATCTTAGGAACAAAGAACACGAAGGAGAGATGGGTTGTCATTAAGAGCATATTAAATAAGGGCATTAGCCAATGCATCCCATTGGGTAATAAATTTAAAAGAGCAAACAAAAGTCCTGGATGGCTTAACTCCAACGTAAAAATGCATATAAAAGCAGAAGGAGAAGGCCTTCAAAAAATACAAGTTTGAGGGATCATCATCAGCATTCAGACTTTATAAAGAATGCAACAAGAAATGTAAGGGTGCAATTAGGGTGGCTAAGATAGAACACAAAAGACACATAGCGGAGGAAAGCAAAAAAAATCCCAAGAAATTCTTTAAGTATGTAAACAGTAAAAAAGGGAGGGAAGACTATATTGGCCCCATAAAGAATGAGGAAGGACATCTGGTTACAAAGGATGGGGAGATGGCGAAGGTATTTAATTTATTATTCTCAGTCTTCACGAGGGAATCGGGGGCTTCAGTAACCAAAACTGCAGTGATTATCCTCATGACACATGACAGGAAGCACCTCTATGGTTAACAGAGGACAGAAGTAAAGTTAGACTTGGGAAACTTAACATTAATAAATCACCGGGACCGGGAAGATGGCTTGCACCCGAGGGTACTTAGGGAACTCAGTCAAGTAATTGCCAGACCATTGTTCCTAATTTTTAGAGAAAAGCCAATGTAGCACCAATATTTAAAAAGGGCCCAAAATACATCCCTGGGAATTACAGACCACTTAGCTTAACATTAGGGATGAGCCGAACACTCCCCTGTTCGGTTCGCACCAGAACATGCGAACAGGAAAAAAGTTCGTTCGGACATGCGAACACCGTTAAAGTCTATGGGACACGAACATGAATAATCAAAAGTGCTAATTTTCAAGGCTTATATGCAAGTTATTGTCATAAAAAGTGTTTGGGGACCTGGGTCCTGCCCCAGGGGACATGGATCAATGCAAAAAAAAGTTTTAAAAACGGCCGTTTTTTCAGGAGCAGTGATTTTAATAATGCTTAAAGTCAAACAATAAAAGTGTAATATCCCTTTAAATTTCGTACCTGGGGGGTGTCTATAGTGTGCCTGTAAAGGGGCGCATGTTTCCTGTGTTTAGAACAGTCTGACAGCAAAATGACATTTTGAAGGAAAAAACTCATTTAAAACTACCCGCGGCTATTGCATTGCCGACAATACACATAGAAGTTCATTGATAAAAACGGCATGGGAATTCCCCAAAGGGGAACCCCGAACCAAAATTAAAAAAAAAAAAATGACGTGGGGGTCCCCCTAAATTCCATACCAGGCCCTTCAGGTCTGGTATGGATATTAAGGGGAACCCCGGCCAAAATTTTAAAAAAAAAATGACGTGGGGTTCCCCCTAAATTCCATACCAGACCCTTCAGGTCTGGTATGGATTTTAAGGGGAACCCCGCGCCAAAAAAAAAAACGGCGTGGGGTCCCCCCAAAAATCCATACCAGACCCTTATCCGAGCACGCAACCTGGCAGGCCGCAGGAAAAGAGGGGGGGACGAGAGTGCGGCCCCCCCTCCCTCCTGAACCGTACCAGGCCACATGCCCTCAACATTGGGAGGGTGCTTTGGGGTAGCCCCCCAAAACACCTTGTCCCCATGTTGATGAGGACAAGGGCCTCATCCCCACAACCCTGGCCGGTGGTTGTGGGGGTCTGCGGGCGGGGGGCTTATCGGAATCTGGAAGCCCCCTTTAACAAGGTGACCCCCAGATCCCGGCCCCCCCCGTGTGAAATGGTAAGGGGGTACATAAGTACCCCTACCATTTCACGAAAAAAGTGTCAAAAATGTTAAAAATGACAAGAGACAGTTTTTGACAATTCCTTTATTTAAATGCTTCTTCTTTCTTCTATCTTCCTTCATCTTCTGGTTCTTCTGGCTCTTCTGGTTCTTCTGGTTCTTCCTCCGGCGTTCTCGTCCAGCATCTCCTCCGCGGCGTCTTCTGTCTTCTTCTCCTCGGGCCGCTCCGCACCCATGGCATGGGGGGGAGGCTCCCGCTCTTCTCTTCTTCTCTTCTTCTTTTCTTCTTTTCTTCTTTTCTTCTCTTCTTCTCTTCTTCTTCATTTTCTTCTCCGGGCCGCTCCGCAATCCATGCTGGCATGGAGGGAGGCTCCCGCTGTGTGACGGCGCTCCTCGTCTGACAGTTCTTAAATAACTGGGGGGCGGGGCCACCCGGTGACCCCGCCCCCCTCTGACGCACGGTGACTTGACGGGACTTCCCTGTGACGTCACGGGGAATGCCACAGGGAAGTCCCGTCAAGTCACCGTGCGTCAGAGGGGGGCGGGGTCACCGGGTGGCCCCGCCCCCCCGTTATTTAAGAACTGTCAGACGAGGAGCGCCGTCACACAGCGGGAGCCTCCCTCCATGCCAGCATGGATTGCGGAGCGGCCCGGAGAAGAAAATGAAGAAGAAGAGAAGAAGAGAAGAAAAGAAGAAAAGAAGAAAAGAAGAAGAGAAGAAGAGAAGAGCGGGAGCCTCCCCCCCATGCCATGGGTGCGGAGCGGCCCGAGGAGAAGAAGACAGAAGACGCCGCGGAGGAGATGCTGGACGAGAACGCCGGAGGAAGAACCAGAAGAACCAGAAGAGCCAGAAGAACCAGAAGATGAAGCAAGATAGAAGAAAGAAGAAGCATTTAAATAAAGGAATTGTCAAAAACTGTCTCTTGTCATTTTTAACATTTTTGACACTTTTTTCGTGAAATGGTAGGGGTACTTATGTACCCCCTTACCATTTCACACAGGGGGGGGGCCGGGATCTGGGGGTCACCTTGTTAAAGGGGGCTTCCAGATTCCGATAAGCCCTCCGCCCGCAGACCCCCACAACCACCGGCCAGGGTTGTGGGGATGAGGCCCTTGTCCTCATCAACATGGGGACAAGGTGTTTTGGGGAGCTACCCCAAAGCACCCTCCCAATGTTGAGGGCATGTGGCCTGGTACGGTTCAGGAGGGAGGGGGGGCCGCACTCTTGTCCCCCCCTCTTTTCCTGCGGCCTGCCAGGTTGCGTGCTCGGATAAGGGTCTGGTATGGATTTTTGGGGGGACCCCACGCCGTTTTTTTTTTTTTTTTGGCGCGGGGTTCCCCTTAAAATCCATACCAGACCTGAAGGGTCTGGTATGGAATTTAGGGGGAACCCCACGTCATTTTTTTTTTTTAATTTTGGCCGGGGTTCCCCTTAATATCCATACCAGACCTGAAGGGCCTGGTATGGAATTTAGGGGGACCCCCACGTCATTTTTTTTTTTAATTTTGGTTCGGGGTTCCCCTTTGGGGAATTCCCATGCCGTTTTTATCAATGAACTTCTATGTGTATTGTCGGCAATGCAATAGCCGCGGGTAGTTTTAAATGAGTTTTTTCCTTCAAAATGTCATTTTGCTGTCAGACTGTTCTAAACACAGGAAACATGCGCCCCTTTACAGGCACACTATAGACACCCCCCAGGTACGAAATTTAAAGGGATATTACACTTTTATTGATTGACTTTAAGTATTATTAAAATCACTGCTCCTGAAAAAACGGCCGTTTTTAAAACTTTTTTTTGCATTGATCCATGTCCCCTGGGGCAGGACCCAGGTCCCCAAACACTTTTTATGACAATAACTTGCATATTAGCCTTTAAAATTAGCACTTTTGATTTCTCCCATAGACTTTTAAAGGGTGTTCCGCGGCATTCGAATTTGCCGCGAACACCCCAAATTGTTCGCTGTTCGGTGAACTTGCGAACAGCCAATGTTCGAGTCGAACATGAGTTCGACTCGAACTCGAAGCTCATCCCTACTTAACATCAATAGTATGCAAACTCTTGGAGGGGATGATAAAGGACTATATACAAGATTTTAGTAATGAGAACGGTATCATTAGCAGTAATCAGCATAGATTCACGAAGAATCGTTATTGCCAAACCAAACTATTAACCTACTATGAGGAGGTAAGTTGCCATCTAGATAAAGGAAGACGTGGTGTATCTGGATTTTGCAGAAGCATTTCACGCAGTTCCCCATAAACGTTTACAGTACAAAATAAGGTCCGTTGGCATGGACCATAGGGTGAGTACATGGATTGAAAACTGGCTACAAGGGCGAGTTCAGAGGGTGGTGATAAATGGGGAGTACTCGGAATGGTCATGGGTGGGTAGTGGGGTCCCCCAGGGTTCTATGCTGGGACCAATCCTATTTAATTTGTTCATAAATGACCTGGAGAATGGAGTAAACAGTTCAATCTCTGTATTTGCGGACGATACTAAGCTAAGCAGGGCAATAACTTCTCTGCAGGATGTGGAAACCTTGCAAAAAGATCTGAACAAATTAATGGGGTGGGCAACTACATGGTAAATGAGGTTTAATGTAGAATAATGTAAAATAATGCATTTGGGTGGAAAAAATATGAATGCAATCTATACACTGAGGGGAGAACCTCTGGGAGAATCTAGGATGGAAAAGGACCTGGGGGTCCTAGTAGATGATAGGCTCAGCAATGGCATACAATGCCAAGCTGCTGCTAACAAAGCAAACAGAATATTGTCATGCATTAAAAAGGGGATCAATTCCAGAGATAAAACGATAATTCTCCCGCTCTACAAGACTCTGGTCCGTCCACACCTAGAGTATGCTGTCCAGTTCTAGGCACCAGTCCTCAGGATGGATGTACTGGAAATGGAGCGAGTACAAAGAAGGGCATCAAAGCTAATAAAGGGTCTGGAGGATATTAGTTATGTGGAAAGTTTGCGAGCACTGAACTTATTCCCTCTGGAGAAGAGACGCTTGAGAGGGGATAGGATTTCAATTTACAAATACCGTACTGGTGACCCCACAATAGGGATAAAACTTAGGGATAAAAAGGGAGTTTAACAAGACACTTTGCCACTCATTAAAATTAGAAGAAAAGAGGTTTAACCTTAAACTATGTAGAGGTTCTTTACTGTAAGACTTCTGGTGTCATCTGTTTGCCAGGGTTGTGCTATTGAGCCCTTAAGTTCCAGAAGACCCTTATGTAGCTGCACGGCCTGCACAAATTATATTTCTGACCCTGATCATTTTGCTCCAGGAACGCTCATCTGTTTGTCTCTCCAAAGCTAGTTTTAATTTGTAAATAGGGGTTTGTCTTACCTGACGTCCAGGCTAAGGTACAGCAACTTCCATCTATTGTCAAATAACAGTGACATTGTTGACAATATAAGCAATCTCACTGGAGTGCTAAATGGGAGTTGGCAGGGCTGAGTCCTGAACTCAGGCTCATATTAATAAAGTAAATTTAATTTCAGAGAGACAATCAAAGCAGAGTTTTCAGGCTAACAAAGATAATGGCAAATCTCTTGTGGTGTGTCCTTTTAGACAGGACTTCAACATGAACCCAACTAAAATTACTTCATACAAAGTCAGCTTTCCTTACACTTGAGCTAGGTGTCTTTTTTTGTTTTCAGCTTTTCTTTTGAATATTTGTACAGGTTCTTTTTTTAACAAATCGGAGTGATTTATGATCATGTGATCACTATGCCAGTGTTACTGCAATACTTATCTTCTGCCCTGTGATATCAGACTCTTGATTGGCGACGCAGACTCTTGGTCCCATTTATCTTTGTCTGCTGCTCTTCCGGGTTGAATGACACCCAGTGCCATTTAACCCACATTCTGTAAGCACAAAGTATCTAGTGCCACTAGTTAGGCATCATCATGGCAGCCTGAACTGACTTTACTGCTACACAGAATGACACTCACATGTCCTTACACAAGTGCCATTCTTTGCAAGAGTAATGCCGCGTACACACGACCGGACTTAATGGCAGACTTTGTCCTGCGGACTTTTCGACGGACTTTACGACGGACTTTCCGAATGAACGGACTTGCCTACACATGATCAACCAAAGTCCGACGGATTCGTACGTGATGACGTACGACCGGACTAAAACAAGAAAGTTCATAGCCAGTAGCCAATAGCTGCCCTAGCGTCGGTTTTTGTCCATAGGACTAGCATACAGACGAGTGATTTGAAACATGTTTCATTTCTAGGTCCGTCAAACTTTTGGGGAAAAAAGTCAGCTGGAGCCCACACACGATCAAATTGTCCCACGGACTCCGGTCCGCAGGACCAAGTATGCCGTAGAGTCCGGTCGTGTGTACGCGGCATTAGTAGCACCCACTGCTGCAAGAAAAAAAAGACCCCACTTGAATTGTGACCATAAATGTCTGAAAAAAGATATGTATGCTAAAATGTTTTAAAAAATGGTGGGTGGCCAAGGAGGGGGACAGATGACGGGGCATGGAGCTTTGTGAACAACCAGGAGTTAGGCTTTATGCAAATTAGAAATATTCTATAAATGTACATAATTACTCAGGATTTACGATAGCAGTTCCCTTTAGCTTAAAGAAGAACTGCAGTCTGCTCACATAATTTGTAATAAAAACATTGTTGTCATTGTGAAGCTTCCCTCCTACCACTTTGCATATTATTTTATATATACTGTAATTCTGTACTTGCCAAATATGCTGCAGAAATCTCCCTCCACTAAGTCTGGCTGCAACCATTTTAACTGTGGGCAGCTGAAGCTGCTGCCTGTTCACTTCCTGGATTTACACAGATACACAGAGGCACACCTCCAGCTCTGCAGCCCTGCAGCTCTCATTGGCCCTCTTATGACTCACCCCCCTCCCTTCCTGGCAAACTCTCACGAGAGTTAGAGAGAGAGAGCTGTGCATGATATCATAAGCCTAGGCTTTTTACCAAACAAGAAGCAGGAAGTGGGCTGTATAAGGTATTTACTGGCAGGAAAAAAATGTTTTACTGTCCAAAGTTAAAACAACAAGGGCAGAAGATTTAATAGATGGAAAGTTGAAAAAATGACTGAAGGTCCGCTTTAATTTCATGTGGTAAAAAATATAGCGCTAATAATGATGAACTAATCAAAGGTGATATTCACTGAAACAGAAACGTGAATGTGACTAATATGGCACAATACACTGATAAAGTTCAATAATATCCCAACGGGTGAAAGTGAAATGATAGTCCCATAATGACAAGTGTATGGAATGAGTCCAACCCAGGTGGAGAATCTTCACATCCGTGTATCAATGGTAATAAGATCTTGAATGACAAAATGATGGAATACGCTTACCAGAAATGGTGGATTCGGATGCCAGTGACACCGACACCGCTTTAATTTCAGTTTTTTAGTTTTTAAAGAGGGACTAAGGCTCTATTCATGCCTTGGAGGTGCGATCAAACAGGCTTTTTTTCCTGTGCTTTCCTGTGAGTTGTGTTTAGGGCAGCACATTAATTTCAATGGACTGCCCTATGTAAAAGAAATGTGCAAAAAAAGTGCCTGCACTATTTTAAAAATTTTGCCGCACCAAAATTAATGAACATCATTTGCAAGATGTATGGGGGTGCCATTAGGAATTAATGACACTACTAATGACACTACTGTTTGTCTGCAAAGGGGCAGTACATTTTTGTCTGTTGCGGGAAAGCCCACAGTTTTGCATACATTTTTATATACACTGGTGTGAAGGAAGCCTTAATGAAGTGTTATAGGTAGCATAATTTTTGGAAACTATATTCTAGATTTTTAAATGTTTACTTAGGGTAAACATAGGGTTTCTAATTAGGGCCTTTAGGAAAAAGCTACTTTGATCATTTGGTATTTCATAATATCAAACAGCTATAAATAGTGGAATTTTATCTGCAACAGAGAATCAAACGCAAGGCTTTTTTTTTTGGAAAATGGTTTATGAGAATCAGTGTCATTTTGCTCCTTTTTTCAGGACATGATGTGACCACTCCATTAGGTAATGTGGACAAAATTGTAAGCAATTGCATTTCTTTCAAGTATTTTATATAAAGACCTAAATTAAAAATGACACAGAACTGATTGCTAATTCTGGCTCATATTAATTTTGAGCTCCTGTTATGGAAGACTAGCTATATATCCTATCTAATCTGGATGTATTTCACGAATGGAAAATTTCAAGAAAAAAGATCATCAGAAAACTAAAAATGAAAAACAAACTTTTTTTTTTAAGTTTTGGATAGAGTAGGTAATGTTAAAGGAGTTGTAAAGGCAGAAGGTTTTTTTTATCATAATGCATTATATGTATTAAGATAAAAAACCTTTTGTGTGTAGCAATCACCTCAGCACCCCCTAATACTTACCTGAGCCCCATCTCTCTCCAGAGATGTCCACGAATGTCTAAGCTGCCCAGGACTCTCCTGATTAGCTGAGACACAGCAGTGGTACCATGGGCTCCTGTGGCTGTAAATCAAAGTCAGTCAGCCAATCAAGGGTGAGAGGGGGCGGGGCCGGGTCGGGACTCAGTGTCTGAATGAACACACGGAGCTGTGACTCGGCTCGGGTGCCCCCATAGCAAATTGCTGGCTGTGGGGGCACTCGATAGGAGGGAGGGGCCAGGAGCAGCAAAGGAGGGACCAGAGAAGAGGAGGATCTGGACTGCTCTGTGCAAAACCAACTGCACAAAGGAGGTAAGTATGACATGTTTGTTATTTAAAACAGAATTAGACTTTACAATCACTTTAATAGTGAACTGTAGGATCACAGGACAGAGGGGATAAGAAAGGGTCCACGTTTGAATTAAATGTTATGTGATTGTAAATTTTTTCTATAATACAAATTAGCTAAGAGAAACATGGAGGCTGCCATTGCTTACTTCTCTGCAAATTTTAGTTCACTAGCAGGCATGCTGCAGGTGACTCCTCCCTGCCAGTGTCATTAGTAGAGTAACAATGCTTATTTTTAGCACTGATCACTGTGTTAGTGTCACTGGTCCCCTAAAAAGTGTCAAAAATGTCAGTTAGGTGTCCGATTTGTCCGCCGCAATGTCGCAGTCCCGCTAAAAATCGCTGATTGCCGCCATTACTAGTAAAAAATAAATACATTAAAATTCCATAAAAATATCCCATCGTTTGTGGATGCTATAACTTTTTGCGCAAACCCATCAATATACACTTATTGGGATTTTTTACCAAAAATATGTAGCTGAATACATATTAGCCTAAATTGATAAAGAAATTCTATTTTTTTTTTCAATTTTTTTATTGGATATGTATTATAGCAAAAAGTAAAAAATATTGTTTTATTTTCAAAATTGTCACTCTTTTTGTTTATAGAGCAAAAAATGAAAAACCTGCAGAGGTGATAAAATACCCTGAAAAGAAAGCTCCATTTGTGGGGAAAAAAAGACATCAATTAATTTGGGTACAACGTCGCACAACCGCGCAATTTTCAGTTAAAGTAACGCAGTGTCGTATTTTGCAAAAAATGGCCTGGTCATGAAGGTGGTAAAACCTTCCAGGGCTGAAGTGGTTAAAGTGGTTGTAAACCTTTTCATATACCCAGCGAAGGGACTATCCTCTGGTGATACACAGAAATTAAACATATCCTCCTACATAAGTTGTCTCTGTCCATCTCTAGTCTTCTTTTCTCTACAGCTGTTCAAAGTGTTGGATTTATAAGCTTGTCTGAGAGTTCAGAAAAAAGGGGGCAGAGAGTTGCACTGGACAGCTGAACAGGACAGCTGAGGCTGTCAATCTGCTGGAGGTCCCTCCCCATCTCCATTTTTCTCTTGGTGTTGTCAAAAATTGTCAAAAGTGTTTAATGCTGATAGCAGAGCAATAGAGCAGCAGACAGAAATGACACTTAGTGCTTTTATTTGAGATAAGTACATACTATATAACATGTGTGTTGCCACGCTAAAGCAGTGATAAATACTAAATCAACAAAGAGTCACAATAGAAAATAAAGGAAATATAAATTTGTGAAGACCAGATGATGTCCTAGGGGACGAAATGCATTGGTTAGAGCCTCCACACACAACACTGTCACACCACCCCAGACTTGGAATCTTTTCTGTACAGCCTGGAAATTGTGTTTTTACGGCATTGATTTTACCATGTGAGTAGAACCTGTACCACGTATACATAAAAAATTTTAGTGGATTTATACTATGCTGTTTCCTTCACTTTGATTCCATGTGGTTGTCAGCAATATATTGTCCTTACTGAGTTCATACACCTTGAAGAGTGAGCCAGTTCGATATACTGCAACCAAGTGATGCAAACTGGATTGCCCCCTAAGTGTTTACAAGAGGCAAATTGGACTCTGTAGTGGGGTCATTTCAATCTGGGAAGATTGCATTTTGCCTATTGGTGACAGTTCACGTGGTGATTGCAGCAATGGATTAGCGCGACTGTCGTTCAATTCCATCCGTGGTGTTTGTCGCCAAGGCACATACTGTGGACTCTAAAGTCTTCACAACATCATATTTCCTTCATTTTTTATTGGAACTTTTTGTTGATTTAGTATTTGTTATCACTGCTTTAGTGTGGCAACATACATGTTATATACTGCTGCATAGTTTTGTCTTGCTATTTAGTTGCCAGCAGCTGTTTACTTCTACTTTGTTAACACCAGCATGGTTTGTTTTTTGTTCAAGTACATACTATAGAAGGATATGCTTTGTTCATATTTCATGTCTGAGGTTAACATTAGGTGCGCCCTTGAACATACTAGATCGTACGCCCACTCTCATGCACTGACTTTGACAGCCACCTCGAGTGATCTGCAGGCCTCCACTTTTCGCTATGATCAAGGTTACTTGTACCACACATCATATCTCTACAGTTATATAAATCAGTGGACAAGGAATTAACTGTTTTCTACTCATTACCCAAAATCTTCACACCCACATCTTCATAACTCTATAAATGCACTCAAGCTTTTTGTCACATAGACTTAACCCTTTGTTTGCATGCTCACCTCTCCTGTGCTGGTATCCTCAATGCCAACGACCAAATCTTTCCTGCTCCAAAGATGAGCATGTTGTAAGATGGTAACACCAATGCCCCAGCACCTGAATGTACTGCTTTCCTGAACATTTTAACAGTATGAATTCAAATGACTGTATCCATTCCTTCCAACAGTTATACAGTGCCTTGCAAAAGTATTCGCCCCCTATGGCATTTTTTGTGTTTTGTTGCCTCACATCCTGGAATTAACATGAACACTTTGAAGATGTTTTTTTTTTTTATTATGAAGCAAACAACAAATAGGACAAAATAACAGAAAAAGTCAATGTGCATAACTATTCACCCCCCTAAAGTCAATACTTTGTAGAGCCACCTTTTGCGGCTATCACAGCTCCAAGTTGCTTTGGATAAGTCTCTATGAGCTTGCCACATCTTACCACTGGGTTTTTTGTCCATTCCTCCTTGCAAAACAGCTCCTTCAAGTTGGATGGTTTGCACTTGTGAACAGCAATCTTTAAGTCTGACCACAGATTTTCTATTGGATTGAGGTCTGGGCTTTGTCTGGGCCATTCCAACACACTTTTTCATGTTTCCCCTTAAACCACTCAAGTGCTTTAGCACTGTGTTTGGGGTCATTGTCCTGCTGGAAGGTGAACTTCCGTCCTAGCCTCAAATCACACACAGAGTAGTACAGGTTTTGCTCAAGAATATCCCCGTATTTAGCACCATCCACGTTTCCCTGAACTCTGACCAGTTTCCCAGTCCCGACTGCTGAAAAACATCCCCACAGCATGATGCTGCCACCGCCATGTTTCACTGTGGGGATGGTGTTCTTTGGTTAATGTGATGTGCTGGGTTTGTACCAGACATAGCTTTTCTTTAATGGCCAAAAAGTTCAATTTTAGTCTCATCAGACAAGGGCACCTTCCTCCATACATTTTGGGAGTCTCCCACATGCCTTTTCGCAAACTCAAAACATGCCATTTTGTTTTTTGCTGAAAGTAATGGCTCTCTTCTGGCAACTCGGCCATAAAGCCCTACTCTATTGAGCGTACGGCTTAATGTCGTCCTATGTACATATACTCAAGCCTCTGCAGTGGAAATCTGCAGCTCCTCCAGGGTTACCTTACGTCTCTGTGTTGCCTCTCTGATTAGTTCCCTCCTTGCCCGGTTCGTGAGTTTTGGTGTGCGGATATCTCTTGGCAGGTTTGCTGTTGTGCTATGCTCTTTCCATTTGATCATGATAGATTTGATGGTGCTCCTAGGGATCATCAAAGATTTGGATATTTTTTTATAACCTAACCCTGCTTTGTACTTCTCAATAACATTGTCCCTAAAGCCCCTTTCACACTGGGGCAGTTTGCAGGCGTTATTGCGCTAAAAATACCGCCTGCAAACCGCCCCTAAACAGCCTCCGCTGTTTGTTCAGTGTGAAAGCCCGAGGGCTTTCACACTGAAGCGGTGCGCTGGCAGGAGAAGAAAAAATCTCCTGCAAGCCGCATCTTTGGAGCGGTGAAGGAGCGGTGTATTCACCGCTCCTTCACCGCTCCTGCCCATTGAAATCAATGGGACAGCGCGGCTATACCGCGGCAATGCCGCGGCTATAGTCGCGCTGTACGAGTGATTTTAACCCTTTTTCGGCCGCCAGCGGGGGGTTAAAACCGCACCGCTAGCGACCGAATACCGCGGTAAAACAGCGCTAAAAATAGCGCTGTTTTACCGCCGACGCCCCCTACCGCCCCAGTGTGAAAGCAGCCTTACTTGTTTGGGGAGTTCCTTGGTCTTCATGGCAGTGTTTGGTTAGTGGTGCCTCTTGCTTAGGTGTTGCAGCCTCTGGGGCCTTTCAAAAAGGTGTGTATATGTAATGACAGATCATGTGACAATTAGATTGCACACAGGTGGACATCATTTCACTAATTATGTGACTTCTGAAGGTAATTGGTTGCACCAGAGCTTTTTATGGGCTTCATAACAAAGGGGGTGAATACATACGCACATGCCAATTATCAGTTTTTAATTTCTGAAAAATAGTTTTATTTATATATTTTTCTAATTTTACTTCACCAACTTAGACTATTGTGTTCTGATCCATCACATATAATTCAGATTAAAAAAAACATTGAACTAAAGGCTGTAATGTAACAAAATAGGTAAAAAGCCAAGGGGGGTGAATACTTTTGCAAGGCACTGTATATAAGCTCTTACAAAGTTCTGGAATGCTGTTTTTGACAGCTCCTTTGCTCTTTTTCTGAAAAGACTGATTTAATTTTGTCTAACTGCAAACATTTATTTAATGTTGTGTAGGATGTTCCATTTCCTTATTACCAAGACCTAATCAGGAGTCGGACCATCATCACTCTACAGCCCAGATTGAGAACATTTCAGCTTTTGCTCCTAACTGTGCTCATTAAATTACAGTTTGTTCCAATCCTGGAAATGGATTTGTACAGCTAAACAACGGCTGCTGGCCAGTCCAACTGCAATCAATGTCCACGTTTCTCTTTGCTGCAGCCTTTTTTACGGTAATTGGTTCTTTTCTCTCCTCTTTGTCATTTTGCTCTGTCCATCTGGGCTAGATTAGTGTGTAAATCCCTGTTCATAAATCCTGTGCATTAAAAGTAGAGTGTTAGGACAATTCTATTTTCTAGAAATCTGCCTACAAATTTAGTTATTGCCTCAATAAATATTATTTTTTTTTCACTCAAAGCTTTGAATTACCTGTGTATTCCTTTGATAACTATACACTTAACCCATATATTTGTAGATTTATGTTTAATTTTATATGAAACAGCTCTCTCCAAGGGCCTGTACATTCTTTTTGAAATGCCACCGACCTTCAGACAAACAGTGGTATTTGCTGGTGTCATTTCTATAATAGATGTCTTCATTAGAAATATCACTAACATACTCTTCTTCAGTAATCCTGCACTATACTATACTGAATGATGACATTACAGGGACCGTACATTCATGCATATACATGCTGATTTTTGTAAATACCTATATTATTAATGCTTCTTACAGTATGTACAGTACATGTCATGTTATTTATTTTCCATAAAGTCATGTTTATTAAAGCATTAAGTGTGAATTATACAGAATAAAGAATACACATTTAACATACAGTACTGTGTAAAAGTTTTAGGCATGTGTGAAAAAATGCTGTACATTAAGCCCTGGTTCACACCAGTGCGGCATTCAAGTCACGCTATTTCAGCAAGACTTCAAAGCCGACTATCAGTGCAATTTCATGTGCGGCTTGTTGACGTCTGTGTGACTACTTTTAACAGATGTCAATGCAAGTCACACTGAAATTGCACACAAATAGTGCAGGAACTTTTTTCTAGGTCGCTGCAACTTGAGTCACAGCAATGTGAATGGGGTGTGATTTGTTATGTAACTTTGGGGTGTGATTTGTCACATGTCACATGACTTTGAACTATCAACTGGGAACTGGAACTGGGGTGCAGAAAAATGGCAGCAGGTGTTCTAGACTGATAAGTCAAAATTTGAAATATTCGGCTGGAGCAGGAGGCAGTTTATGTATATTGAAGAGTCCACGCTTAGGTTTAGGCTAGGCTGCAGCTTCCCCTGGGAAGTGGAAGTGAATTGGGGATGAGTGGCGCTGCCTATGAACTGAAGAGTGATATACTAACTCCCCCTTCACAGGTAAGTATTATAGTGAAATATCACAATTGATTAAAACAATAATGAGTGCTCTAAATCTCCTACAAAACCTGAATTACATTAATCAGTGCATTAGTGCCAAAGTAAACCAACATTAGCTATAGCCATTAAAAGTCCACTTTACACACATGCATAAACCACACTCAAAATGATCAATTAAGATCCACCTAATGCAAGGTTTAGGGTACACTTTCAGAGTGATGATGGGTGTTTTGAGTGTGCAAAAACCAGAAGAAATTATATATATATATATATATATATATATATATATATATATATATATATTTTTTTATATATATATATATATATATAAAACTAGAAACAATTATTATATAGTAAGCAGTCCAATAAACATCATAACATAATTTTCAAGTGACTCGTGCTGTTTCAAGGTGACTTGTGCTTGTATTTGATTCCAATCCTGGTGCCACAGTGATAAAGTGACTGTTGTGCTCCCCCTTTTGGATCCCTTCTCACCAGATCTTTGCACCCCTGCAGGGGTAAAACGCTATGGTGAGTTTACGACAAGCTGCCGGACCAATCGATCCCTCACTTCGCTCGTCCTAGGTGGAGTTCTTTGTGAGTTTGGGGTTGTTAGTCTCTGAGGATGCCTACGTGGACGAAACACATAGGGAGGAGTTTTGTCACTGATGTCAACGCAAATGCATTCTGATCTGAGTGGCATGCAAAGTGCATTACCAAACGCTGTCACATATCCATCTCTGTGAGTACCTTCTGATAAGCAGGCTTAAAGCGAAACTTCAGTAATTTTTTTCAACTTTCCATCTATTAAATCTTCTGCCCTTGTTGTTTTAACTTTGGATAGTAAAACATTTTTTTTCTGCCAGTAAATACCTTATACAGCCTACTTCCTGTTTCTTGTCAGGTAAAAAGCCTAGGCTTATGACATCATGCACAGCTCTCTCTCTCACTCAAGTTTGCCAGGAAGGGAGGGGGGATGAGTCATAAGAGGGCCAATGAGAGCTGCAGAGCTGGAGGTGTGCCTCTGTGTAAATCCAGGAAGTGAACAGTTAGCAGCTTCAGCTGCCCACAGTTAAAAGTACAGAATCACAGTATATATAAAATAACTTCCAAAGTGGTTGGAGAGAAGCTTCAGAATAACAAAGATTTTTTTAATAAAAATTATGTGAGCAGACTGCAGTTCCTCTTTAAGATGCCTTTAGTGGAGGAGCATAAGGATCATTTTTAGAGGACTGCTGGCATTTGTGGTTCACTCAACACATTTTATATGTCATGTATTTTGGAATTGCATTTGGACTGAATCATTATATGGTGTTTATATAGTTTTATATGTTTGTGTTTGAACATGTATTGAATACATCTAGTATTACACATTTAAAGGGTTAGCGGATCTATTTATTATACATCTATTATATTATTAATTATCAGGTTAATTGTGTATCCAGGTACTGTATAGAGTTTAGCGCCCCTTACTTTTGGTTTCAATATATATATATATATATATATATATATATATATATATATATATATAATTTTGGCTTTTTTTTATTTATTTTTTTGTTTATTTAACATCAGTTTTACTTATGGTGGATCACCGCATAGATACACCGTGCGCAGGGAGAAAGTTTTACATAAAAGATTGTATGTATCAGGAGGTAGTTTGTGTAAGGTAAGTAGAAGGTGTAAGATCACTTAAGAAGTGGATCTACATCTTATGTGGGTGGGTGTTTGATATTGGTTATTCAGTGCTCTCTCATATATTTCCGGTTATGCCCTAAGTAAAAGAGCCAAGATTAAAGGGTGGCGTTAGGGTTCAGTATTCAATAAGATGTGTGGTGGAGGGATGGGTGTTGAGGAAGGATGGAAAGTGGATATAAGTTCTGAGGGTAGTGGGACAAATTGGGAAAGGAAATCAAGGGAGGGGGGAAATTTGATTTTACATTAGTTGGGGTAAAGGTAGTTGTGTTATACTATCAGAAAATACATTATCGGGTTCAAAGGTTAGGTAAAAGGTCATTAACAGGGAGCTCTGTTAGCACTCATTTTTAAGGCTCCTGCAGTAACAACTGCACGTCTACGTGTATTGCTTTTAGATTTACTGTATAAGGGACTTTTGAGGTGCCAGTCAGCTTAACATAGTAATAAATATACTACAGCAGTAATTCACTTTTTATTTGAAGGTTAGTGCTTTAAAATAGCACAAATAATTACCTTGTTCCCATATTCCACCCAAGGCCTGGCTGGAGTACTCCCAACTGCAACACTTTTTCCAAATGGATCTACACTAGAAATACTGACAAGACCTCACACGGACTTTGAGTCTACGCTCAAAGTCCATCTGTAACGTATCAACTCCTTTTAGAAGAATCTTATACTGTCATACTTCTCCAAGATTTGTACTTCTTCAAATGACTTGGACTGGGATAAAATAATAGTGTTTACTCACAAAACCTCACAATCAACTAAAGCACAGGAAAACAATTAAAAAAAATGTCTCCAGGTGGTATCACTGCCCTACAGTCCTACACAACATAGATCCCTCTATCCCAAATACCTGTTGGAGATGTTCACATTATGCAGGCACAATGACCCTTATTAAGCCTTGAAGAGGTACCACAAGCTTGTGGGCGATAAGATCCCAAGTGTTCCTCAAATCACTTTACTTTCCATGGCTCTTAAAAAACAAATCAAAAAGGAACTACTTTGCAATTTCCTAACTTCAGCGCACTCATTATTTGTAGACATTGGAGAAAACCAAGAACTCCACCTATGTCAGAATGGGCTCCTGAAATGGATTCCATGTGTCATATGGAACAAATGGTCTTCTGGGAAAATGCTAACAAGACCACATGATCAGTATTGAATGCTTTGGACAACTAATTTGAATTTCACCACATATATGTGAGATGTGACTTAAAGTTGATAACAGGAAAAACTATCTTTTCTAACTTTTGAAAGACTTGGAGGCGAAGTTAGGATCCATTTTAGTCCTCCCCTTTTTTTCCATTTTCTTTATCCTTTTCTCTCCTCTCCTCTTCTACCACCTATCTTACAGTACTATATCCGACTATGTCAATGGTGTATTTAGGTTTTGTGCTGCCCTAGGCCTGACTAAACATGTGTACCTTCTAAATTAAATATGACCCACCCCTTCCTCTCAAGGTCATACCCCTTCCTGTTTAAGACCCACCCTGTCACCTGTAAATCACTGTGTTCTCACAGCAGCGACGTCTCCCCTGGTGAACATGATAGCTCCACAGTCAGTGTTGATGAGGGAATCAAGCAATTTTCTTTCCTGCAACCATGGGTTGCAGGAATTGCATAATCTACGTCCTGTTTAAGGGTCCTTTCACACCAGCTGCAGTGGGAGTGTGTTTTGTGGCTATTCCCATGCAGCCCCACAGCACCCGGAACATAAGACAAGGAAAAATTATGCCTGCACTGCGGTGGTGTGCAGGTGGTGTGCACTGAAAAAGGTCCTGCTTGCAGTACTTTTTTCTATCGCAGCACGGATCACCGCATGGCAGCTGACAGAACTCTATAAATGTGACAATTCAATAAAGTTTGTTTGCAAATAAATAAATAAAAAAGAACAGTGCACTGCACTGGTATCAGTGCATCAACACTGCGCTGGTCCTGCTGGACCTCACCACACACGTTGCAACACCACAGCATTACACCAACACCAGAGCTCTCAAGATTTAACTCTATCAATTCCAGGACAACAGGTAAGATTCATTAGCGCTCAAACTATGACTCACAAGGAAATAATCCTGTAATCACTTTATATATCTCTTCAAGGTTATCAAGCAGGAAGGAAACCACCTAAATGCCCTGTCATTGAGAATGCAAAGAAAAAAACCCTCTGTTGTCATACCTGGGGGCTTCCCTTCTCTCTTCTCTGCACTACTGACACAAAGAGCCCTGGGAGGAAGTTACATTACATATGATAACTTCCTCCCAGGGAGGAGGGTAGGTGGAGCATTAGACTGCTAAGACCTGCCAGTGCCACACTTACTAGTATTGGCGGCCGCTAGTTGTATTAAGCGCAGATAAGTCACAGATCTTATCATACCGGCAGCAGTGCGGACGCTTTTTGGGGGAGCCAAACCGATTTGCCTCCTGGACCCTGCCCCCTAGCTCAGTCCGCACCATAGGACTGGCGCTACACTAAAAATGTGAGCTCAAGCGGGCGGGGACTCTTTTCGTGCAAGAGCCGGAATGAGGCTGTTTTTTTTTGCGGGGGGGTGGGTGGCTTTTTTGCCACCCCCCTGCAAAGTGCCGCCCTAGGCCTGGGCCTTGTTGCCCTATGTGCTACTTTAACTCAACTTTTATATGTATTATAAAACTCACATGCCAGGGCCAGACTAGCCGGACTAGTGAGTCCATGGCTAAAATTGGGGGACCAAGAAAGGATATTGTGCACCAGTCACTTTCACCTTTTTAAAGTTTTATTGCAGAATGGTTAAGGAGGTGAGGGTTAGGGGTCCCAGATACCGTAGCAGATCACTCACAGACTCTCCTAATCCAGATCAATGTTTATATTCACAGTGTTTGAACCTTTAAGTCAACCAAGCAACATTGTAAAATTCCCAAATTTCAGTGCGTCCTCCAAGTGATTCACTAGGCCCTTCTGAGAGACCAGCCTTTTTCCTTGCTCTCTCCAGCAAGGGGCCTCCCCTGGGTCTCCTACTTGGCATAGCTTCCTCCAGACCAGGCAGAACAGCTTTAGGACCACTTCAGCACATGTAAATATAAATATTCATAACTTAGTTTTATTTGTGAAATCTCATACTATGACCAGTGATACCAGTGACATCTACTGGTGACAGTCTACGCTAACTACAGCCCAGACAAAAATGAAATGGACATAGTAGCTACTGTTTAGGACAAGGGGCTACATATACTGTATATAGGGTGGAAGATACTTGAAGGCACCACAAGGTGACTTATTTTACCTTACAAATACAGTATGTTAAGACAGATCAGGTTTACATTTATTGTGTATTATCAGATATATGTATATAAGAAGTTACCTCTTTAGACGGCTGTATGCAGAAATACAGATCTTTGTTTTGGCCCAGCACAGTACTTGGATGTCATCTGAATAGCTAGTTTTTCTTAAGCAATATTTTTTCGAAGAAAAGCAGGGAAGAAATGAACATTTTGGGAGTCTCTAGATTGTTAGCTTAGGGGGTAACTATAGGCATTTAAACTAGTTTTCTAACCTATTCCATTGATTGTTCCCTCAGAAACAAAAGGGAATGAGGGTCTCAACCACACATGACATTATGAGCAAATTTGGCTAAAACTGCAAAAAAAAGCTCATATTCTTTGTAGGCAAACATTTAATTATGCGTCCTAAGTAAGTCTTCTATTTTCTCATCAATGCCTCTCTAAGCCATGTGTTTCTTATTGAGACTTTAAATTGAAATGTCCTCTAGACAGGTTCGTTTTTATATTTTTAATATTGCATGTTCTATAAGATATCTTTAGTAAGATAAGACTCATCAAATAACCTCGGAAAATATTCTCCAAAGGACATCAAAGGGTAATTCTCTAGTGTAACAAATACTGTGAACTACTTTAATAACCTATGAAAATATAGTATTTTTTTTATCCCTCAAGCTGTTAAGTTCAGTTTTGCCATTTAATATCACTCCTTCCGGTGGTACATTCCCCCCAAGTGTTTGAAGTAGCCTTTGAGATCAGAATAAAGAATTTTTCAGAGCATTTCAATCTACTTTTTTCATTATTGAAGATAAAAAGGGTTTTAAAAATGTATGTGTTAATCATTCCTATTAGAGTTGATGCTTATACCGCATGCTGTTCATTTTGAACTAAGGGTTACTATTTCAATGTACTAAAATCTTAAACATTATAAAAATACAATGTTAGTTTAATATACTCATTTCATCTGTCATTCAAACTAGAACAGCATATAACATCTTGGCTTGCTGTTGCACAGGAGATTACTTTATGTTTCACTTTATCATTTGTATGTGCCAATTGACTTAAAAATGAATGTACATGCTCTTGTTATTCATCTACACCAGTTTTACTATGTGGCTCAATATTATTATACAGGATCTATATACTCACTGGCCACTTTAATAGGTACACCTGTTCAATTGTTTGATAACACAAATTGCTAATCAGCCAATCACATGGCAGCAATTCAATGCATTTAGGCAACTAGACATGGTGAAGATGACTTGCTGAAGTTCAAACCGAGCATCAGAATGGGGAAGAAAACACTTTGAACGTGGCATGGTTGTTGGTGCCAGATGGGCTGGTCTGAGCATTTAAAAAACTGCTGATCTACTGGGATTTTCATGCACAACCATGTCTAGGGTTTACAGAAAATGGTCCGAAAAAGAGGAAATATCCAATGAGTGGCAGTCGTGTGGAGGAAAATGCCTTGTTGATGTCAGAGGAGAATGGGCAAACTGGTTCGAGATGATAGAAAGGCAACAGTAACTCAAATAACCACTTGTTGCAGACAAGGTATGCAGAACACCATCTCTGAACGCACAACACATTGAACTTTGAAGCAGATGGACTACAGCAGCAGAAGACCACACCAGGTGCCACTCCTGTCAGCTAAGAACAGGAAACTGAGGTTACAACTCACACAGGCTCACCAAAATTGGACAATGGAAGATTGGAAAAATGTTGCCTGATCTGGTGAGTCTTGATTTTAGCTGCAACATTTAGATGGCCGGGTCAGAATTTGGTGTAAACAACATGAAAGCATGGATCCATCCTGCCTTGTTTCAATGGTACAGGCTTGTGGTGGTGGTGTAATGGTGTGGGGGATATTTTCTTGGCACACTTTGGGCCCCTTAGTACCAATTGAGCCTCGTTTAAACACCACCACCTACCTGAGTATTGTTGCTGACCATGTCAAACCCTTTATGACTACAGTGTACTCATCTTCTGATAGCTACTTCCAACAGGATAATGCACCATGTCACAAAGCTCAAATCATCTCAAACTGGTTTCTTGAACATGACAATGAGTTCAATGTACTCCAATGGCCTCCACAGCCATCAGATCTCAATCCAACAGAGCAACTTTGGGATGTGGTAGAACGGGAGATTCGCATCATGGATGTGCAGCCGACAAATCTGCAGCAACTGCGTGAAGCTATCATGTCAATATGGACCAAAATCTCTGAGGAATGTTTCCAACATCTTGTTGAATCTACAGTATGTCACAGAGAATTAGGCAGTTCTAAAGGCAAAAGGGGGTCCAACCCGGTACTATCAAGGTGTACCTAAAAAAGTGGCTGGTGAGTGTATAGTGCCAATACATAGCTCCCAGCTGTCCTTGATTTTGAGGGACCGTCCCTCTGTCCCTCTTTCCTCCTTATTTGTCCCTCATTTTGATCTGATCTATATAATTATATATAATATGCACCTTTTATCTATCAAAAAGTGTTTCCCAGTGCTAAACCTTTTGCAAATTTCAAAAGCAAATTTAAATAAATAGTAGTGGTAAAAATGCACTTGTGGATTTAACTAATCATTTTTTTTGTATAATTCTACTTTAAGAGGGGGTGTCCTATGCCTACATACTTTTGCTAATAGGTGTCCCCATCTCAAAAAAATTGGGAGGTATGCAAATAGTTTGCACAGTGCTTTACAATATAAGGAAGACAGTACAGTTACAATACAATTAAAGCGGGGTTCCACCCAAATTTTGAACAATATCTGTATGTATTCTCTTCCTTGCCTAGATGCTAACATGCCGTTTAAAAAAATTTAAATCGCCGTAATTACCTTTTATTTTTCTATTCTTCTTTGCACTTCCTGGTTCTCCTCCCGTGGGAGTAGGCGTGTTTCTAGCCTCTCCCAGACTCCTAGGAGCTAGTCTCAGGCTTCCCAGGATGCCACTGAGCATGTGCGGGAACGAGCAGTGAATGCTGGGAGCACAGCATTCACCACATCCAGGAAATAAATGCTTGTGGGCTTCAAATGCCCACAATGAAGATGGAAACCGCCTGCAGTGAATAATATAAGTTATTCTTTCCGACGAAATCTGACACAGGCGGACATATTACACACAATATGTGAGTATGTAATGCTGAGAAGAAAAGTTTGTGAATGAACTAAAAAAAAAAAAAAACGATAGATAGGTGGACCCCCGCTTTAAACACAAGAGGGTTAGAAGGGCCCTGCTTGTGAGAGCTTACAATCTAACTGGGTGTAAGGCAGGGGTGTCCAACCTTTTGACCTTCCTGGGCACATTGGAAAAAGAGGAATTGTCTTGAGCCAGACATAAAATCCACTAACAATAAGGATAGCTGTTGAGCATAAAAAGTCAGGCAATAATACACCTATCTGAGTAATACAACTTATTTTTTTTATATATAAGTAAAAGTAGGCAATACTGTATATTTGACACTGTTTTTGATAAAGGAACACATCAATATCTGGTTCAATGGATGTAGTAGCAATTTTCAATGAAATCTTAAGGTGCTCATCAGATATTTTGGTTATAATTTTGCCCTTCATGTGCTTCATCCTTGAAAATAATTGCACATAAATCTGCTGAAAACTGATGACATGAATAAGGCATGATTGTGATGAGTGGGATATTTTTCTTTGGGAAGATAAAACTTATAAAAGGCTAGTAAAGAGAACCTGTCAATTCCTTCTTCAGCCACATGTGTTTATTCAGAGTAAATGCATTTTTGCAAAAAAATCCTCCAACAAATCAACATTTTTAAGTAAGTTAACGATTTTGTGTTGGGGTGCATTCATAGCCATCTTGGGCTGCATGCGACCCGTGGGTCGAAGGAGAAACATCCCTAGTGTAAGGGATGCTGAATAAAGGTATCCAGGGGCAGCAGGGATGACCAGATCAACAGGCTACAATTCAGGAAACTAAAATTAAAGTGAGCATGATTAAAATAAAGTTTATTAATGCACACAACACCCATCCAACACTAACAGACCATAAACACTGCAAACATGAACAATAAATGTGATTCAAAGCCAAACCAACAACCTAACTATAATACACTATATACAAATGGAAGGAAGCTAACATAAACCAGGCATGACCAGGACTGGGACTGAGAACAAGGGGAGCAGAGATGGGGTAACAGGATACAGGGTACTTGATGCAAGGTGCAGGATGCAGGATGATCGGCAAGCAGGTATATTGCTAACAGGCAAAACACTGAAACACTGATGATAATCACAGGAGGTGTATATATCTTCTTAACATCCAGCATTAGGGTGAAATGGACATTGGAAATGCACCCTTTAGCTCCAGGAACCATAGTGTCACAAGCACGTGATACAGGTCTTGACATAGGGAAGGCAAAGTGGCACAAAGGGTAACAATTGTGAGGAATGAGCTGGCAGAAGAATTAAAAGTTGAGTAGTTTGATTGAGGAATGATAGGCTTCCCTAAAGAGATGGGATTTTTAGTGATCACCTAAAGGTGGACAGGGTAGGAGATAGTTGGACAGATGAAGGTAGGGAGTTTCAGAGGATGAGAGAGGTCTGGAGAAGTCCTGGAGGCAAGCGTGGAAGAAGGAGACAAGGGAGCAAGACAGCAGGAGGTCTTGGGAGAAGTGAAGAGTTTGGTTTGGGTGATACTTTGAAATGTGATTTAGCTTGGAGCTGAGTTAGTAATAGCTTTGTATGTTATTGTTAGTATTTTAAATTGTATTCGTTGGGTGATTGGAAGCCAGTAGCACGACTGGCAGAAAAGGGTGGCGGACAATGAGCAGTTACTAAGGTAGATGAGTCTAGCAGCAGTATTTATAGTGGATTGAACGAGGGATAGCCTGTGTAAAAGTAAGCCTATGAGGATGAAGTTGCAATAGTTGAAGGGATAAAGAGGGAGTTAATAAGTAGTTTGGTGGTTTCATTGGTTAAGAGGGGTGTATTTTGGGAGTGTTACGAAAGTGAGGTCAATACCAGTTGTACTATGTGATTCTATAGCATAAGAAAGGTGACAATACATTTCAGAACCTGTCCTTCTGGAGACTTTGTGCTATTTCTCAGTTTACAAGTTGACCACACTGTCAAGGCTGCCTTTAAATACTGACCTATATACATAAGTTACACAGGTTTGGAGGTTAGACTAGCTGGCATGGCCTTTTATCTTAAAGACAGTTAATGGATTGGGGAGTGCTCCGCAGTCGATGGGTGCTGGAGTATGTTAGATGTTGACTAAATGGCTTGGCTAGGCACCTGGGAGGACATGAAATAGAAGAGAATATGAAATAAGACAGACAGTGTGGGGAAACTAGTCTGTGCGGACCTGGGGCTGTGTGTGCCTATACTGGGAGAGAGATTTGGTGAGGGTCATAGCTCTGTGTGGCATTTACAGAGGCAGAGAACTGAGCCACTGAGAGCCTCTGGTTATGCAGACTGCAGGGCACAGACCTGCCGTTCCTACCTGTCTGTGCCCACCTTCAGAGGGACTGATCCAGAGACAGCCGGTGAGAGTCTGATGCTGGGAAGGAACCTTGCAAGGATCTGGTCTTGGGAACTGAGACCTCTGGGACAACTGACCACCAAGCATGTATAACCAGACTTGTTGCACTCCAGGAATGGTGAGTGGAACTGCCAAGATGAATCCCTTGCTGCATACAGTTAATGCCAATAGAGACTAATCCTTACCTAACAACCCATCAGCCATCCACTGCAGACAGCATTAAAGAGACATCTTTACATGCACCACCTTACAGAAAGGCCCCAATAATAGTCGGCTAATATTGACAATTAGGCACCAGTTACTCTGCAGCCATTCCCAGGAGAACCCCTTTGTCAGGAATGCAGTGTGTGACACGTGCTCATGAGGACCTTTATTTTTAGGTTAGTTAATACTGATACTTTTAATCCTGTTTGCGTCAGTTAAAAATGGGTTTAGCATTAGTACAGTTTAGTTGATTACCATCCTATGGGCCAGGGTTCACATTATCTAGTACAGCATCTTTAAAATTATTCTTCAACCTGTTTATTGGTATGTGCATTGTGTCTATTCTACTTTGTTACGATATACTTTATCTATCATCAATTGCCTTTGGCCTATTTTCTGTGAACTGTTATATAGTGGTAATATACTAACGCTTAAGTCACACAATCTATACCCAGGTGTGTCAGTTTGCAGAGCAAATTGTGGCAGAACAGAGGACCAGAAGATCAAACCAAGTGCCCCAGGGGTAGGGCTATACTTTTTATACAGAATCATGCTGTATGTTGCATGTTAATGCATGTTGCAGCAAGAAAGCCCCTTTGTTTGGAATGGGCTGTCAGTGCACTACATCAAGGCTTTGCATCAACTCATGGTAAAACATGCATTTTACTGTTTGCTGAAAAACAGTGGTGTAAGGGCTCACATTGCCCGCACGTCAGTTTTATTTGCAGTGTGCTGTGGTAAGGTGGCAGTGTGATGTGCATTTCAGAGCATTGTTTTTAAAACCCATTGTGCAACTTCAAAATTGCACGATTTACATTGCAACTTTATTTTGCGAATTTGTGCGTCTCTGGATGAGTGCGACTTTGTTACATCTTTGGCTTTGACCAACGTGATTGTTTTGTTTGTGTTCTACAAAATCGCTAGACATGTGCAGAACAGAAAAATGTATTTTGTTTAATTTGTTTCTTAATTTTCTAAAGAACTCAATTTTCTAACACTTTCCAGCGAAGATTGATCGGCCAATCTGAATTCTGTGTGAAGAATGGCTGGTTGTTAAGGAGCGGGGCGGGAAGCCAGCTGCCGCGTCCTTAACAACCGATGACTCGTCAGCTGTTAGCAGGTTTTCCCACTGACAGCTAAATGTAAACAAAGGAATGTCAGGAATGAAAAATGGTGGGGGTCTTATCAGAATCTGGAAGCCCCCTTTAATAAGGGGGCCCTCGGATCCTGCTCCCCCATGTGAATGAGTAGGGGGGACATAGCACCCCCCTACTCGTTCATCAAAAATAAGTGTAGTAGAAAAAAAGTCTGTAGGCAGTTCTTGACAAGTCCTTTTTTTTAACCACATCCCACACGTCCACTGCACATATACGGCTGGGTGGGTGCTTCCTCCTTCTGAGTGGACGTTCAGGAACGTCCCTCAGAAGGAGGGGGATCACGTGCGCGCGTGCCCATGCAGTGGCATGATCCCGATGCGCTCGTGTCACCTGGACACAGTGCATCTCCAATCGGCGGGAGGGCTCTTTGATTGGCCTCCTGATCACATGACGGCTGTGTCCAATCACAGCCATCATGTGATGTGAATAGAGAGCTGGTTGCTAGGAGATCAGCTCTCCTCTCCTCACACAGAAGTTGTCAGTAAGGAGAGGAGAGCAGGTCGCTGCAGCCAGCAGATGATCAGTGAGTATGAGCTGTTTTTTACAGCTTTTTACACACTGATCACCGCCACAGTGTCTCCACACATGTAAACACACAATGTCCCCAAAATAGTGTCCCCAAAACACTGTCCCCAAAACACTGTCCCCACACACATGTCACCACACAGTAAAAACACCTGTCCCCCACATATGTATCACTAAAATCATAAGTCCCAATGATCATCTGCACACATATGTCCGTTATCATCTGTAAATATCTGTCCGTGATCACACAAACCAATTATTATACACTTAACAGGATTTTTTTTACCAAAGACATGTAGCAGAATACATTTTGGCTTAAATTTATGACAAAATTAGATTTTATTGGATTTCTTTTAAAACAGAAAGTAGAAAATATTTTTTTTTTTCAAAATTTACGCTCTTTTTTTCGCTTATATAGCAAAAAATAAAAAGTTGATTTGTGAATAAATACCACCAAAAGAAAGCTCCATTTGTGTGAACAAAATGATAAAAATTTAATTTGGGTACAGTGTTGCATGACCGCACAATTCTTATTGAAAGTGCAAGAGCGCTGAAAGCTGAAAATTGGCCTGGGAAGGAAGGGGATGAAAGTGCCCAGTATTGAAGTGGTTAAAAACAAAAACAAAAAAATATCCCCTGGTGTAGATCCACCGTCAATCATGACGCCTGCCGCCACCGCCAACCTGAAAAATAAAAAGATCTGCTCCCGCGGTCTGACAGTTCTTAAATAGCTAAGGGCAGGGCATGCCCCAGGGCGATGTCATCGGGTGGCCCTGCCCCTTAGTTATTTAAGAACTGTTAAGCGAACCTCTTTTTTTTTTTCCGGGTCGGCGATGGCGTTCATCGTGATTGATGCTGGATTTACTCCAGGGGACATTGTAACCCATACTCATTCATATGGGGGTGCTGGGATCTAGGGGTCCCCTTGTTAACCACTTGATAACTGGGCACTTAATCCCCCTTCCCAACCAGACCTATTTTCAGCTTTCAGTGCTCTCACATTTTGAATGACAATTACTCAGTCATGCAACCCTGTACTCACATGAAATGTTTGTCCTTTTTTTTCACACAGATAGAGCTTTCTTTTGGTGGCATTTGATCACCACTGGGTTTTTTATTTTTTTGTGCTATAAATGAATAAAGACCGAAAATTTTGTAAAAAAATGCATTTTTCTTCGTTTCTGTTTTTGCAAAAAAATTTAGCAAATTAGTAATTTTTCTTCATAAATTTTGGCCAAAATTTATACTGCTACATATCTTTGGTAAGAATAACCCAAATCCATGTAAATTATTTAGTCTTTGTGAAAGTTATAGCGTCTACAAGCTATGGTACCAAAAATTGATCACACCCGATCACACCTGATGTACTCATTTCTTGAGACACTAACAAGCCAAGAAAGTACAAATACCCCCCAAATAACCCCTTTTTGGAAAGTAGACATTCCAAGGTATTTAGTAAGAGGCGCGTTTAGTTTTTGTCACTTTAGTCACTTGTCAGCAGATGCAGGGTGTCACTTGTCAGCGGATGCAGGGTGTCACTTGTCGGCAGATGCAGGTGTCACTTGTCAGGGGATGCAGGGTGTCACTTGCCACGTCGCCTGCCACCGGGTCGAAGGGGGCCCCGTCAGGTAGGATGTACGGGGGCCCCATGATTTCTAACATTCAGGCGCACATTCAGAGGGGCGGCAAACTCCCGCCCGCTAGCAAGCCCGTTTCGCCGGCACCGCTGCTTATTTCACGGCGACCGATCGGGCTTGTGTACTCCCACTTCCTGGTAGCGGTGGAACGCACCATAGGGCGGACGTGATGTAATCAGTCGGAAATGATGCAAGACATGGGAGGCAACGCGGCCATCATTTCTGGCTGATGACATCACGTCCGCCCTATGGTGCGTTCCAGCGCTATCAGGAAGTGGAAGTAAACACAAGCCTGATTGGTCCCCGTGAAATCAGCAGCGGTACTGACAAAAAGGGCTGGCTAGCGGGCGGGAGTTTGCCGTGGATCCGGCCCTGCCCGCGGGGCCCCCTATTGGACGGGGCCCATGGGCTTGAGCCCAGTCAAGCCCAATTGTAAGTCTGGCTCTGCTCACAGATACTGGTAAGAATCAGACGTATCGAATACAAGAGAAGCTCCAACCAGCCTGTAAAAGGGCTTACCTATAGGTAGTGTAAATATCTTCTAAACGTGCACCGTTTAGGAGATATTTACATTACATGCAGCCAGTGACATCGCTGACGCATGCACTCTGAAGGAATGGCCACCTGTGCCATTCCTTCAGAGTCCTTTGCCGCGAACCGCGGCTCCCGCACGCATACCTGACAGTGACATCATCACGGCTTCAGACAGTCACAGAGCAGGGGTCCGCGAGCCCCAAAGGGTGAAGAGTGAAGCTAATGCAGCGCTGACTTCTCGACACAGGAGGGCTTCGTTTTAAGCTAAGTTTTAAACAATGTGCTAGTATGCAATGCATACTAGCACATTATGCCTTTACCTTGCAGGTTGTAAAAAAAAAAAAAAAAAGGCCAGTGGTTTACAACCACTTTCACCAAACTGGATGGAAAATGAATGGCTGGACAGTGACTGCATCCTATCAGAAGCAATCACTGTTTGGGTATTCAAACAGCTGCAGGTGCTGTGGCTGTCTGATTACAATAGCCGTCCATGTATTTCTCTGTCCACATTGTTTATCATGGATGGAGGAATCTATTGAATTTATCTTGTTAACTCTATGGGCTGAAAGAGAGAAATGACTGGTCTTATAGTGTATAAGCGACTTATTTGCAAAAGCTTTCCATCACAACCAATTAGCTTGCCTATTAAGAAAAAGCAAGAATCAGGTTGGTATGGGCAGCTGTTCAAGTTTTTTGTTTTTATCCTTCAAAAATTGTCTCAACCATGCTTTTAACTTTTTTTATTTTACTTTTTTTTTTTTGCACAGCTTGAATTCTTTAATAAAAATGTTTCCTGCTCATCCGAACTTAAAATTGTTTGAGTCGCAAGCGTTTGGTCTGTAATATTGCTCTGGGCTTGTTTGACTGAATCCTGTAAATAGAATTACATTATCGCCAGTATTTTCATTGCCTGCTATTACCAGGGATACCAGCTGCACAGAAATGTATAGACTGCCATGTAAAATGCAGACAAAAAAAAAATTAAAGTTGTTCCTAAAGCTAACGGGGAAAAAAAAATCTGCTTGTACTGAACGCAATAGATGGATGAATAATGCACAATTTACAATGATCTGAAAACATCATACCTAAAGCAACACAAGGTTTATTGGACAGATATTATTGTGTTTCTAATGCATGTTTTTGTTTCGTCAATGCTCACACGAGTTTGGCTGTCTTTTTTTATTCTGTAGACTCACGCACTTAGGTTTCTTCATAGAGTCTCAACTCTGCCTCCAGACACACTCTGCTCCTTTTCTGACCTTTGCTGTGCTGTCTCATCATCTGCCCCACCTGATACCGGTGAATGTGCACTTTTAATATGAATTTTTTTTTTTTTTTTAAACTAAATGCAAGTGTGTGTATATTTTCTTATTAAACAATACAATTAATGTCATATATTGTAAAATCTTAAATGTGTATTGATTACTTATAGTTACACTTTGTTAAATGTTAATACTGTTTTGTGTGTGTAGCACCCTGATGTTTAGGGAGGGTTGCTAGTAAATTTACCTGCCAGGTATAGTTGCCTTGGCCAGTTGATAGGGGATCAATTGATTCCACCCTAATTCTGGAATTGCTGCACTTCTCTCTTCTGTCACTAGATGGCTGGGTATCTGGTGGCATTGGATAAGACAAGGGCATTGCAGGGATAGATTAGGAATACATGGGGTGTCTCAGCCAATGGGCAGGGATCTTCTTGGGTCCCTTAGCCTACTGGAAGAGCCTATTTATTTGGGTGAGGTCAGATGATTGGGGTTCTGTGCCACCTGGACGGCTGTCTGGGTGGACTTTTGTTGTACTGTCCCGGGCTGCTAGGCTGGAGCCTGGGGCCTATCCCAGGGACATCTGGCTGCTAGGCTGTCTGAGGGTCTATCCAGAAGCAAGAGAGCAATGTAGGGTTGGGACTCTGGCTTGCAGTCCATCCATAAGTGACCTTTTCTGCTGGCTGGCGAACATGTCGTTGTCAGAGGTACAGGGGAAGCTGTTGCCACTAAGGGACCATCAACCTTGTTACCGGGGACCACTGAGTAGCTGAAGCGGGTACAGGAGCAGTATTCTCACCAACCGGGGACAGTGACGAATTGGGAAACTCCAGCAGGTGTCAAGCCATTTACCCAGCCAGCAGAGGTGATGTTTGCAGAGCAGCCTTGTGTATCAAGCCAGGGACCGAGCAGGCCAGTGGGGTGACGCTTGAGAAGTATCTTGGATGCCAAGCTAGGGACCTAGCAGGTATGCGGGGCTGAAGCTTGAGGAAGATACTGAGTGAGAAGGTTGGAAGAGCTCAGGGGAACCAGTGGCAGTGGATCAGTAAGTCTAGTGAGAGAGACTGGGAGCTCAGTTGAGTGAAGATCTACAGAAGGAGATTGTAGAGGAAGTAAAATAGTTCATTGTAACCTTTTGTTAGGAACTGTTCAAGATTGTTGCCATAGGAGACGTGTCTACACATGCAGATGTGATGTCCGGTTGGGTGCTTTTCCCTGCATGGCTGTCTACCTAATAGAAGTCTCGGAGTCTGACAATTAACATTGCAACTACTAAAGGGTGTCCTGGCCCTAAACCCTCTCTCCCACGGTTCTGTTAAGAGAAAATAAATCTTTGCATCCAAAAAGTGTCTAGCATCCATGAATCTACCTTGCATTACACCCACCATGCCTCGTAAGCCACTCCACACCAACAACCCAAGAGCGGCTCAGCGACTGACAGCGACTTCCGGGTACAGGGGCAAAAGCCAATGCCTCCTGCTCACCTGCCCTCCAATCAGCGTTTAGGCCACGCCTCCAGTCTGACTTTGGGCCAATGCGGCTCTTTCTACTGCTTTGTTACCATCGCTAGGAGGTTTCTGGCGGATGGAAGCCTGTTTGAGTCCATATTAGTTTTCTTTCTGAGCTGTGACATGGTGCAAAGTCCTGTATGATGATAGGCAGCTGATATAGTCCATATCCTGTGGTACCCGGCCCTGCTCCAGGCTGAGTGGCAGTGCAGGCTCAGCCGAGAGATCATACCGCACTCGCGGGTGAGCCCGCCGTCAAATGCAGGAGTATCCTGCGAATCGTGGGAGACTTGAGATGTCTGGGAGGGGAGAGCAAACGGCAGAAAGTGAAGGAATGAGGAATGGGGAGAGGGGATGATTGGTGTGATTGGGAAGGTGTACAGACTTCCATTACACGGAGAGAGGGGGAAGTAAAGTTGGAGGTGAAAGGTGTTGCTGTAGCAGGAGTCAGGACAATGACAATTGCATGGCAGGTGTCCCTTCCTCCCCCCAGTCCTGGCCCTGCATGTACTGTACCTTCTCTGTGTGTTTCCAGGGATCCCTCTGTTTGCACTGCTGGCTGCCAAGTCTGTCACAGGGAGATGGATGGAGGACATGGACTACTGCACAGACCTGAGCCTGCCACCGTTCTTCTCCTGCTGATTCCCTCAGCACTTACTTGCTGAAGGAGGCAGGCAGTGTGTGAGCCGATTCACTCCTCCGCCAGCAGCACAGGGACTGAGAGAGTCGGGACTTTAACCACTTCAATACAGGCACTTATACACCTTCCTACCCAGACCAATTTTCAGCTTTCAGCGCTGTCGCACTTTGAATGACAATTGCACGGTCATACAACACTGTACCCAAACTAACTTTTTTTTCATTTTGTTCCCACAATTGGATTGCTTTCTTTTGATGGTATTTGATCACCTCTAGGATTTTTATTTTCTGCTAAACAAATAAAAAAAAGACTGAAAATTTTGAAAAAAAAAAGTTTTTTTGTTTCTGCTACAAAACTTTGTAAATAAGTTTTCTCCTTCACTGATGGGGCTGCACTGATGGGCACCGATGAGGTGGCACTGATGAGGTGGCACTGATGATGGGCACTAATATGCAGCACTGATGGAGCACTGATAGGCGGCACTGATGGGCACTGATAGGTGGCACAGATATGCAGCACAGATGGTAAACATGGGTGGTACTGATGGGCACTGATTGGCGGCACAGATGGGCACTGATAGGCGGCACAGATGGGCACTGATAGGTGGCACTGATGGGCATGGATAGGCACTGATAGAGACACTGATGTACACTTATTGATGGCATGGATGGATGCCAATCACTGCCAAACAATAATGCCTGCCAATCAGTGATGCCCATTGTGGGCACTGATTGGCATCCATTGTGGGCACTGATTGGCATCTCTGGTGGTCTAGGGTGGCATACCTAGTGGTGACATCCCTGGTGGTCCTAGTGGTGTCCCTAGTGGTCCTGTGTGGGCATCCGAGGGGGGGGCCTGCGCTGATAATCAATCAGCACAGACACCCCTGTAAGAGGATCTGGGGGGCGTGCAGCGGCTTGATATCCTGCTGGACATCATATGACGCCCAGTCAGGATATTGAAACCACTTTGCCGACGTCATATTGCTATATGGCGGGCGGCAAGTGGTTAAACTTATTATCGGCAAATGCGGCCAGTGTGAATCCGCATAGGAGCCGAAATAGAAAAAATAGTCCCTCCGGTTACAATCTCCCAGCTCTCCCGATGAACTTATGCCCCCCCCAGCCCAGGGGTCCCCCCTTATCAGCAGCCCTGGATAGAGCACTGGATGAATGGCCAGTTGGCCACCTACCTGTATGCAGGCTGGGCAACAATTGCCCTGGGCACTCCACTGACCAATCCTGTGTTCTATGGGCTAGGTAGCAGCAGGCGGGGAGGTGTACAGGAGTGTCTGATGGCCAGCCAGCCAACTCAGAGAGGCTCAATCCTTGTGTTCCACCACCATGGGACAGGGAAAAGTTGACCAGCGAGACCTGAAGTGAAGCAGCTCAGCTAAAAGCACCGCCCTATGTCCTTCACGGCTCCGCCAATCACAAAGAATAATTGTATAGTGGGAGTGTTGGGGTGCATGGCTCTGCGCCCTGAGGAAATGCTAAAGGAAGCCAATCAAGCTTCCCAGCTACAATCACGTGATTGCAGAAACGTCATGCTTCCCATAGACACCTGTGTGTACCACATCACACTGAGACCAAGCAATTTAATTGAGAAACTCTTCTCTTTAGTGCTGCCACTATTTTGGTAGTTTTATGATATTTATATTTTGATGTTTTGGCAGCAATACATATATTAAAACTAAAATCCAGGTATGATCTTAATTGCATATTTATCTAGGTCCATCTTGGACCAATTAAAGTATGCATATTTCATACCTGACAGACTGCTGTGGAAGCTGACAATCTTTATAGTATCTGGCATGATTATAGTGATAGTCACAATATTCCAGGTCCTGTGTTGAGCAACTGCCCCATGCATACATTTACAGAACGTCTTGTATTTTTCTAACCAACCTTCCTTTCCACCTCCTACCAATCAGAGATCACCTTGTATTGGTTGAAAGACAAAAACAATGCATTCTGTGATTGCTGCCATTAGGCTACAGCACCCATGTGAATGAGCCCCATGACCTCACTCACATACGCAGCTTTATTTAACTCAATGCGGCTTTATCTTTCAGATTTAGCAGGGATTTTGTAAGTTACTGTATGTTGTGTTTGTGTCCACTAATAACAATTTTATTGTAATTTTTTTTTTTTTAAAGGAAATTATTACAAAATAGTCAGAAAATTCACAGGAAAAAAAGTAGCTAAAAAGCGCAGGTAAATGCAAGTGCCTCCAAATACCGGTAAGTTTTTCTTGCATTTTTTATTCTTACAAGTGTGAATAGTGTGAACATGTTAGGCATGTTTGTATTCTGATAGACTTGTAAAGAAATACACCTCAAACAAAATCCCATGGACACAGGCCTTTCATCTAGTGGTCAGAATATCTTTACAGGTCATTGATGAGCCTCAATTCACATAGTTTTAGCACATAGACTCTCTATTTTTAGACTGCCATTTTCAAATCTAAAATGCAAATAACGGTTATTTTTTTAGAAAATAATAATCCTTTCGTGTAACGCTCTTATCCCTAATTGTATTGCAACCGTAACCATCTCCTTTTTATTTTGTAAGGCTCTGCGCAAACTGTTGCCATAAAAAAAACTGGTGCCATTAAAAAAAAAATAGAAAATTCTTTGCTATAATAATGTTAGTTGCGTGAACTGAGCCTATTCAAAATCCATATTTGAAAAATCTCTGTTAACCACTTGACCTCTGGGCACTTAAACCCCCTTAATAACCAGACCAATTTTCAGCTTTTGGTGCTCTCACATTTTGAATGTCAATTACTCAATCATGCAACACTGTATCTATATGAAATTTTTGTCCTTTTTTTCACACAAATAGAGCTTTCTTTTGGTGGTATTTAATCACCGCTGGGTTCTTTATTTTTTGTGCTATAAAATAAAGAAGACCGAAAAATCTGTAAAAAAATGCATTTTCTTCATTTCTGTTATAAAATTTAGCAAATTAGAAATTTTTCTTCATATATTTTGGCCAAAATTTATACCGCTACATATCTTTGGTAAAAAATAACCCAAATCGGTGGATATTATTTGGTCTTTGTGAAAGTTATAGAGTCCAAAAGCTATGGTGCCAGTATTGCAGAGTATTTTGGGGTATTGCAGAGGATTGCACAGTGTTGTGGGGTATTGCAGAGTATTGCACAGTATTGTGGGGTATTGCACAGTATTGCGGAGTATTGCAGGGTATTGCGGGGTATTACAGAGTATTTCAGGATATTGCACAGTGTTGTGGGGTATTGCATAGTATTGTGGGGCATTGCAGAGTATTGCACAGTATTGTGGGGTATTGCACAGTATTGTGGGGCATTGCAGAGTATTGCACAGTATTGTGGGGTATTGCAGAGTATTGCAGAGTATTCTGGGGCATTGCAGAGTATTGCACAGTGTTCCGGGGCATTGCAGAGTATTGCACAGTATTCTGGGGCATTGCAGAGTATTTCACAGTATTGTGGGGCATTGCAGAGTATTGCACAGTGTTTTGGGGCATTGCAGAGTATTGCACAGTATTCTGGGGCATTGCAGAGTATTGCACAGTGTTGTGGGGCATTGCAGAGTATTGCACAGTGTTGTGGGGCATTGCAGAGTATTACAGGGCATTGCAGAGCATTAGGGATGGCTGAGCATGGATGGATGGATGGCTGGATGTGTAGTGCCCACAGCGCTGCTGCCATCCATCCACCCCCCTCTCCGCTCACAGTGTACCGATCGGTACAGAGAGGGGAGGAGAAGAACCGGCGTCATGAGATGACGCCGGTTTGTTTACATGTGATCGCTCCGTCATTTGACGGAGCAATCACATGGTAAACGGCCGCGATCAGCGATACCAGTACGTTGCTGGTTCTTGTTGGGCATATATTGTAATCTTTTTTTTTTCATGCAGCCTGTGGGCTGAACAAAAAAAAGAAATTGATCGGTGGGTATGCCCACCATTAGAATACCTCCCTTCATCCACCCACTTCTAATGATGGGCATAGATGCACCATTTATATATGCCGAAGCATGGGGGCATCCTCCCGCAAAGGGTAGGAGCAAATCACTCCTCCGCCCCTGCTGCCCCCATGCTTCGGCATATATCACCTCCGCTGGAGTCACAGCTTTATATATCGTGGGAGCAAACGCTGTTGCTGTCAAGATAAATAAATCCGCGCTGCAGCTGAATGGCGTACCTGAAGACAAAAAAATGGCTAACAATAAAACACAGTAAACAGTAAAGTATAAAAAATTGCATACCTGAAAAGCAAACATGATAAAACATAATAACAATAAAACATTGCAGAATAGAATACAGTAAAAAAGAGCAGAACAATAGAGACAGAATAGAGAGAGAGAGAGAGAACAATAAAACGACAACTATTTTTTTTTATTTTATATATTTTTTTGTGTTTTTTTTTTTTTTTTTTACACTTTGTTTTGTAACTGTAACTTTTGTAACTGTAACCGGTTCCAGGTTTGAGTCACTCAAAATGCGATGGCATCTTGGGAGACCCTGTGAAAGTGTGCCTAGTCTGTGCAATGCTGTACCCTACGCTAATACTCAACTAGTGTATGGTAGCGTTCAAAACATTCACCAATGCAAAGACCAGGATTGTCAGGACAGGAGGGACAATAATAGCGGGTGTCATGCCTATATCCGCGCTTGCTGCAGACACAACATCTTTTTTGGGGGGGTTCGTTGGGTAGGGGTACTCGGGAGGACATAAAGAAAATGCCTCTCATGCAGCCGACTGCATTTGATTGGGGATGTGAATGGGGGAAGTACGGGTGCTGCAGAAGTGGTGGGTTCCTAATTAGGATTGGCGAATGCAGCAGGAAGGTCATTATGGGCACGACGGGCCTGTGTTTGTCTTCTTCTTGGTGGCAGCGGGACACTACTTGTGCTTGCCACCTCACCAGCTTGAACTGCACTTATGGGACTCGCCACGTCACCAAATGTTACTGCAGTGCTGGTTTGACTACGACCGGGGTGTACTAGGCCGCTGGTGCTTGCCAGTTCACCAAAACGCTACCAAAAAAACTGTTAGCGATCGCAGGGATCAGGCCTGACTCTGCGAACGCTGCAGTTATGCGTTTAGTGTTTTGTAAGTGACAGTGATTGATCGATACTGCACTTGGGTGGACTGGGCTGGGCCGGGCGGAGGGGCAAAACGCAGGTGCTAGCAGGTATCTGGGCTGATCCTGCTAACACTGCGTTTTTGGGAACCCTAAACTGCTGGGGACGCTAGTATAGATCTGATCAAATCAGATATTGATCCGTTCAGATACTATACCACTAAGGGAGGTGTACGGTGCGTGCGTGGGTGTTAGCGGTACTGGTGCTAACCTGACGCTGCCGGGGGCTGGTGCTTGCCAGTTCACCAAAACACTACCAAAAAAACTGTTAGCGATCGCAGGGATCAGGCCTGACTCTGCGAACGCTGCAGTTATGCGTTTAGTGTTTTGTGACAGTGATCGATCGATACTGCACTTGGGTGGGCTGGGCTGGGCCGGGCGGAGGGGCAAAATGCTGGTGCTAGCAGGTATCTGGGCTGATCCCGCTAACACTGCGTTTTTGGGAACCCTAAACTGCTGGGGACACTAGTATAGATCTGATCGAATCAGATATTTATCTGTTCAGATACTATACCACTAAGGGAGGTGTACGGTGCGTGCGTGGATGTTAGCAGTACTGGCGCTAACCTGACGCTGCCTGGGGCGACGCAGACCCTATCTGACCCTAAAACCTAACTTATATCACCGCCGGGCGATTAGGGGACTAAACCTTTATTCGGTAATAAACGGCGGGTGTCCTGACAAATAAACTAACTAACCAGCGTCACCCGTAACAATTATACGGTGATCACTGGTGAAAGGGTTAACTAGGGGGCAATCAAGGGGTTAAAACCTTTATTAGGTCGTATATGGGGGTCCCTGACGCTATAAAATGCTGACGGCGAACCTATATATTTACCTCCCTAACTAGCGTCACCAGTGACACTAATACAGCGATCAGAAAAATGATTGCTTAGTGACACTGGTGACGGGGGGTGATCAAGGGGTTAAAACTTTATTAGGGGGGGTTAGGGGGGTACCCTAGACCTAAAGGGGCTAACACTAACTGCCCTACCACACTAACTGTCACAAACTGACACCAATGCAGTAATCAGAAAAAAAAAAAACTGCTTGGTGTCAGTGTGACGGGGGGGGGGGGGGGGGGTGATCAGGGGGTGATGGGGGGGGGGTGTACAGTATGCCTGGCGTGTTCTACTGTGTGTGTTTGTGCACTCACTCGGATATCTTCTCTCCTCGGCGCCGGAACGGAAAATACCAAGCCGAGGAGAGATGACATCACTTCCTCTGCTGCTGTTTACTATACAGCAGCAGAGGAAGGATTCCATTGGCTGGGAGGGATCGCGAGGGGGGGCCACGAATGGATGGCCTCTCCCTCACCACTCATCGCTCCCGGACAGAAGCCGATCACCTCGGGCACCGGGGGGGTCCGATCGGACGCCCGTGCCATTCTGCTGCAGTATATCTGCGTGAGGTGGTCGGCAAGTGGTTAAATCGTTAAATCTGTAAAACTAGTGGGAAGAATGGATTTCTTCAGAAGCTCATTTCACTCACCTTTAACACAAGCAGAAAGCAATCTATTTTTAGACATGTAACGGTTTTTAGTTTAAAATCTCACTGAATGACTCAGCCGATCCACTAAATAACTGCCAATCCTTGGAAAACATCCTGGTGTGTTAGGTTTGTGAATGGAGCCTATGGCTAATGGAGCCACATACTATGGGTGTAATCTTTTATATAAGATATACAGATCCTTATTACAGAGCAATCACATAGGTGAAATAATTATTTCATATTTAAAATCGGCAATTCTCAGCATTTTTACCCCAGAGGTAGCCTTGAAATACTGTAACCTTTAGGTCTCAAGGAACCTCTGCTAACAATACAGATAAATACATCCTCCTAACATACCTTTCATATAGATAGAGCTTCATATATATATATATATATATATATATATATATATATATATATATATATATATATATACATATTACTGGCGATCGTATTTATGATGGAAATCTGGTTAGAATTATAGAAGATTGGCACATGTGTGTCTTGTATTAGGGATTCTGCAGGAGTGTCCCTACACTGGAGCTCCTCCCTTCACACTTCTATGAAAGCAGTTACAGGGGGGTATTTATTGAGGGGGGTTATTCTCTGTTTTGGATATTAAATACATTGGTGGACATTTATCAAATAAATTGGGAACACAATTAGTCACAAATCAGGCTACATCTCTTTCAGCAAAGTCTCTGCGACTGGTTTATTGACTTGTGTGACTATATTCCTGGGCAGCCAAGTGCAACAGTTTGCAAAGTTCGCGGATAGATTTATTACTGAAGATAAGACAGATTTTCACTAAAAACAGACACATAATTAAGAAGTGATCAGGGTCAGGATTACTGCAGTCACAAGTGCAGCCAAAGAAGTTTAGGACTAATGCCGTGTACATGCGGGCGGACTTTTCGACCGGACTGGTCCAACGGGACGAATCCGTCCGACAATCCGACTGCGTGTGGGCTTCATCGGACCCGCAGGGGACTTTTTTGGTGGAAAATCAGACGGACTTTAGATTTGGAACATGTTTCAAATCTTTCCGACGGACTCGAGCCCGGTCGAAAAATCCGCTCGTCTGTATGCTAGTCCGACGGATGAAAACTGACGCTAGGGCAGCTATTGGCTACTGGCTATCAACTTCCTTATTTTAGTCCGGTTGTACGTCATCATGTACGAATCTGTCGGACCTTGGTGTGATCGTGTGTAGACAAGTCCGCTCGTTTGAAAGTCTGTCGGAAGTTCGCCAAAAGTCCGTCGAAAGTACGTCGGAAAGACCGTCGGACCTTTGAAAAGTCCACCTGTGTGTACACGGCATTAGGCTGTAACCTTGTAATAAATCCCTTGTATGATTCATCTCATTGCTCCTGTTTAGCACTGCTTTACCTTGCAATAGGATTGAAAAAAAGAAGTTTAAAGAATATTACTTGGAATTTGTCTTTTAATTGTTATTATCTTGTTTATTGTTATTGCAGGGCAATATTCTCCAATATCTCAAAGGAGAAGATCAAGATCCCCACTGCGGGACAGAGAGACTGAAAATCAGTTTCACCGGAGATGTCACAATCGCATCACCCAGAGATGCAGAACTCAATCATCGAACATGACTGAAGATCAGCTGCGCCAGAGACATCAGGACCCTGACGTTCCAATGGAATTCATGCCTCCTGAGGTTGATCGGAACCAGCCAGATCCGGGGAGCATCCAGAGCCCCCATCTTTATGATCAGCAGAGGGAGGAGCATCCTACTTGCAGAATCTGCCAACAGCAATTAGAAGAGGGAGCAGAAATCCACAGACTATCCTGTTCCCACCAGTTTCATGCCCTTTGCATCTTCAGATGGGCACAAGAGAGGGATTCCACTTGTCTCATCTGCCAGGAAAGGTTCCCTTGGTATATGACGGTAAGTGTCTTACATCTGTTTTTTTTTTTCTCCCACATTTTAAAGGTGATTGTTTTTATTAGCTGGATAAAATGATATAAACTTATTTAGTTGATTCAGAATTTTACCTTTAGGAAACTCTTAATAAATATAATTTCTCTCTTTTCACATACAGCGTACAATTGTCATAGAGGATTATGGAACCCTGAAGTTAATGATCCCTGGCTCACTCTGGGCCAGCCGGGCCTCATTTTCCATCGGCTTTGACAACAGAGAGCCAACTATACAAGGACTGCCAGGTAAAATATTAATACAATTTTTGTTGGTTTAGTGGGAAAAAAAGCCTTCTGCTGTGTAAAGGAAGCTTGGGTTGGTTACAAAGTGAAGAATAGCTTTGTAATAATTCAGCAGGAACCGACTGACATTCGGTCAGTGTGTACAGCAGTCTGTCCTACAGATTATTAGACTGGCTTTTGTCGAAGGGACATTCTGGAAAACCTGCATCCAATAGCCCTCACAGCCAATCAGCTGATTAGTGTATTCTGCCGATGGGGGAGGTGGAGTCCCCATGGCAGAATACAATAGCACAGTGGGGGAGGTCGCCGCACCAATGTCGCTCGTGTTGGTACGGCAATCTGTCAGTTTTTTTATTTTTTCATTCAACCTGCTGGGTTGAATGAAAAAAAAAAAAATGGAGTACCAGGCATAAGAATCATGTCTGCTGCTTTATTCAAATTGTCTACTTAGCTGCCAGACAACATGCAGCTGTTAAAGGGCTAGTTCACACAAAATTGATATCTAAGTGAAGAGGAGTGAGTAGAATTCTCGCTATTGGTTCCCCAAGAAGCAATAAAACGCCACACACATGGTGATCAATGCATCTTCTATATAAATATACAAATGAGTATATCATCTGCTGATGAACATATTTATTATGAAAATTAGGTTAGAATTGCAGATAATTGTCCTGTGTTTGTCCTGCCCTGGAGTTCCTTGCTCTAAACATCTGTAGCAGCGGTTACAGAGGGGGGTATATTCTCCATATTGGATACAAAATATATTTAATAACATACAGAAAATAATAGAAGGACATTCAGCCTGGACATTCTCCTGCTACTGAGGCCAATGTCCTAAGGTCACCGCTGTGACTTTTCACAAATGAAAAAAGGTTGAAAGTAAAGAAATAACATTTGGAATGTGTCTTTAGCATTAGACAGGAGGGAAGCATCTCCAGTTTACTAAACATCATTGTTTTTGCAGGCCAAGATTCTCCCATACATCATATCAGAGAATCCAAAACTTTAATATGGGCTCGTTGGCCTGAAGAACAAGAGCTCCAGAGTTCCAGAAGAGACCAGAACACTGACAGAAACGGCTCTACGGTGGACCAGAACCAGGCAGAACCGGGGAGTGCCCAGACTCCACCTCCTTGTAACCAGCACAGCGATGAGCTACCTGAAGGCAGCGTCTGTTTGCTGGAAATAGAAGAGGACGACGAATCCTCTAGACTACCCTGTTCCCACCAATTCCACAATGACTGCATCACCAGGTGGATGGAATAGAGCAGAACATGTCCACTCTGCCGGGAAGGGGTCAATCATCATATATGGGTAAGTGTCCTACATCTGTTAATCTTTTCTATCACTTTTACTATTTCTGAGTAAAGGTGATTGTTTTTTAATATCTGGCAAAAACATTTAGAAATTATTTTGTTCATTAAGAACATTTTCTTTAAGAAACCCTTTGATAAATCCAACTTTTCTTCTCTCACCTACAGTCTGCGTTTGATCTACCAAATTATGGAAGGATGGCCGTTATCATCCCTGGACTATTATCATCTCTACAGCCAACAGTTAGGATGGACTTTGATCGTGAAGCACTAACTTTACGAATTCATACACCCACCAGAGATAAATAAGGGAACAATTTCAGCAGCAGCAGGTAAGCCATGCCTGATAGAAGGATAGATTTCCCCCATTACAATAGTTTTCTTTCCAACTAACAAAATGATCACTTATTGGAAAATAGGGATCCTTATCCTTGTGTGATAGTTTTCTGAATAGAGCCTACTGACTCCGAATCCCATTATAGTGAATGTAATCTATGAGGTTTGCTATAATGCAGATCCTTGTTACAGAGCGATTAGATTGATAAAATCTATCAATAAATTGGTGAATCAGATAAATAAAGCCTTCTACTCTGTGAAGGAAGTTTGGGTAGTTACAAAATGAACATTAGCTTTGTATTTGCTCAGAATCATGTCCACAAACTGATTTGGATTGTCTGCTTAGCTGCCAAAGGCTATAAAGCTCTTACAGGGCTAATTCACTTAAATTTGATACCTCAATTGTTAGTAAGAGCCCTTTCACACTGGGGCGGTTTGCAGGCGCTATTGCGATAATAATAGCGCCTGCAAACCGACCCAGAGGGCTTTCACACTGGAGCGATGCACTGGCAGGACGGAAAAAAAAGTCCTGCTAGCAGCATCTTCGGAGCAGTGAAGGAGAGGAATGTATACCGCTCCTTCACCGCTCCTGCCCATTGAAATCAATGGGACAGCGCGGCTATACCGCCAGCAAAACGCCTCTGCAGAGGCGCTTTGCGGTGGTATTTAACCCTTTCTCGGCCGCTAGCGGGGGGTAAAACCGCCCCGCTAGCGGCCGAATACCAATGGTAACACGCCGCTAATAATAGCGGCGTTTTACTGCCGACGCCGCCCCCGCCCCAGTGTGAAAGGGCTCTAAATGGTGGAGGTACGAGTGAAGCTCCTGGTGTCACCGAGATGGACATGTGTAGAACTCATTCGTTTCCCAGGAAGCAATAAAACCTAACAGAGCTTTCTCTGCTCTATGGAAAACAAAAAAAGAAAATATTTTATTGGATGATTCATTAGTTGCTGTGGCTGAATCAGAATATGAATACAAGAGACAAGAACCTGTCCACTGTGACGGCAGAGGGTTACTTGGCTAATTTCGATTTGTGTCTTTTCTCCCAAAACAGCCTCCTTGACCATTGTTGGGTAACAGTGATTGTTTTGTTAGCTGGTATAATTATTTAGAATATTTCTTTTGCTGGTTATTTATACTTCTTTTATGAAATCCTTAATACATGTTTCTTCTCTCCCCACAGATACAACTGCTGAATTGTGGACAGATCAACAGATCATAATCACTGCGGACCAAACCATTCGTTTTCATAGATAGATTGCTAGATATATAGATAGTGTGTTTGTTGCGTGTTTGTTTGTTGTGTGTGTGTGTTTGTTGTGTGTGTTTGCAGTGTGTGTGTTTGCGGTGTGTGTGTTTTTGCGGTGTGTGTGGTTTGCGGTGTGTGTGGTTTGCGGTGTGTGTGGTTTGCGGTGTGTGTGTGGTGTGCGGTGTGTGTGTGGTTTGCAGAGTGTGTGTGTTTGCGGTGTGCGTGTGTTTGCGGTGTGCGTGTGTTTGCGGTGTGTGTGTGTTTGCGGTGTGTGTGTGGTTTGCGGTGTGTGTGTGGTTTGCGGTGTGTGTGTGGTTTGCGGTATGTGTGTGTGGTTTGCGGTGTGTGTGTGGTTTGCGGTGTGTGTGTGGTTTGCGGTATGTGTGTGTGGTTTGCGGTGTGTGTGTGGTTTGCGGTATGTGTGTTTGGTAATCATTAAATACGGGCAGCACAGTGGCATAGTGGTTAGCACTCATGCCTTGCAGCACTGGGTCCTTGGTTTCCTATTCCAACCGGGATATTACCTGCATGGAGTTTGCATGTTCTCCCTGTGCTTGAGGGGGTTTTTCGCCAGGCACTCCGGTTTCCTTCTACACCCAAAGACATGTTTTAAATCGTATGGTGAATGATTAGAATAGGTTAGAGTAGGGACTGGCCAGAGAGGGATTACTTTGACGCAGTTGGCCATCTTAAACATACATTGCAATGTGTGTGTGAACTAAAAATACCTGTTTTTATGCAAAGTGTATTAGAAAGGGTGTATAGCAGTGTGCAGAGTGTTCATTCAGAATTTTCAGTGTTAACGTGGTCACACCCCTTTATCACCTGAGAGATATATATTAGTGGAACCTCGGATTACGAGCATAATCCGTTCCAGGAGTATGCTCATAATCCAATGTACTCGCATATCAAATCGAGTGTTCCCATTGAAGTCAATGGAAACGAAAATATTTTGTTCCACATTGACTTCAATGGGATGCAATACCGCATGCGGCCAGAGGCGGGGGGCGCCGGAGAGCCTCAGAAATGGCCGAAAAGGCCCAAGGGACACTTAGGCGGACCTCGGCAAACCTCGAAAAGACTCCATTCACGAGCCTTTCCAAGGTTTGCCGAGGTCAGCCGAACTGTCCTCGGGCCTTTCCATGCATTTCCAAACGGCGCCGATCAGCGACTTTCGGCTCTGCTCAGCTCTGGCGCCCCCCACCTCAGGCCAAAAGCGGTACTGCGCACTGCTTTTGGCCTGAATCCTGGGAATCCTTAGGAATTTTAGAAATACAGTGCTCGGTTTGCGAAACGCTCGTTAACCGCATTACTCGCAAACCGAGGTTCCACTGTATATAGTATCTCACAAAAGTGAGTACACCACTCACATTTTTGTAAATATTTTATTCTATCTTTTCATGTGACAACACTGAAGAAATGACACTTTGCTACAATGTAAAGTAGTGAGTGTATAGCTTGTTTAACCCTTTCATGACTAAGCCTATTTTTGAAATTTAGTGTTTACAAGTTAAAATCCGTATTTTTTGCTAGAAAATTAATTAGAGTACCCAAACATTATATATATATTTTTTTTAGCAGAGAATCTAGAGAATAAAATGGCGATTGTTGCAATATTTTTTTTTCACACTGTATTTGTGCAGCGGTGTTTTAAACGCAAATTTTTGGAAAAAGGACACTTTCATGAATTTTAAAAAATCCAAACAGTAAAGTTAACCCAATTTTTTTGTATAATGTGAAAGATGATGTTACGCCGAGTAAATAGATACCAAACATGTCACCCTTTATAATTGCACGCACTCGTGGAATGGCAACAAACTACGGTACCTATGAATTTCCATAGGCGACGCTTTAAAAAATTTTTACGGTTACCAGGTTTGAGTTACAGAGGAGGTCTAGGGCTAGAATTATTGCTCTTGCTCTGACGATCGCGGCGATACCTCACATGTGTGATTTGAACACCGTTTACATATGCGTGCGCGACTTCCGTATGCGTTTTCTTCGCTGCGCGAGCTCGCGGGGCCAGGGGCACTTTAAAAAAATTTTTTTTTTTTATTTATTTTATTTATTTTTTTACTTTATAAATTGTGTTTTAAAAAAAAATTTTTTTTTTTTTACTTTTATTGCTGTCACAAGGAATGTAAACATCCTTTGTGACAGTAATAGGTGGTGACAGGTACTCTTTATGGAGGGATGGGGGGGTCTAAAAGACGTCATGACGTCGCTTCCGCGTTTACAATGAGAAGGCTGGAATGAAGCCGCCCACAGCTTCGTTCCAGCCCGTCCCCAGCCGCCGAAGGTACCCGATCGGACACCGGGCCTCCCGATCGCATGGGAGGCCCGGTAACAGCGGCGGGAGGCGGCGGGAGGGGGGGGATGTCCCCTCCCGCTCCTCCAGTATAACAACCGAGCGGCTTTTAGCTGCATCGGTTGTTATACTCGGGTAGCCGATCGCCCGCTGGAAACAACGGTACCGGGATGATGCCTGCAGCTGCGGGCATCATCCCGGTATAACCCCGGAAAGCCGAGTACGCATATCTGCGTACGGTCGGCGGGAAGGGGATAACAGTGTAAATTTGCTGTCCCCTCAAAATAACTCAACACACAGCCATTAATGTCTAAATCGCTGGCAACAAAAGTGAGTACACCACTAAGTGAAAATGTCCAAATTGGGCCCAAAGTGTCAATATTTTGTGTGGCCACCATTATTCTCCAGCACTGCCTTATCCCTCTTGGGCATGGAGTTCACCAGAGCTTAACAGGTTGCAACTGGAGTCCTCTTCCACTTGACTGCGATGACATCACGGAGCTGGTGGATGTTAGAGACCTTGCACTCCTCCACCTTCCGTTTGAGGATGCCCCACAGATGCTCAATAAGGTTTAGGTCTGGAGGCATGCTTGGCCAGTCCATCACCTTTACCCCAAGCTTCTTTAGCAAGGCAGTGCTCATGCAGCCCCAAACCATGACACTTCCACCACCATGCTTGACTGTAGGCAAGACACACTTGTCTTTGTACTCCTCACCTGGTTGCCGCCACACACGCTTGACACCATCTGAACCAAATAAGTTTATCTTGGTCTCATCAGACCACAGGACATGGTTCCAGTAATCCATGTCCTTAGTCTGCTTGTCTTCAGCAAACTGTTTGCAGGCTTTCTTGTGCATCATCTTTAGAAGAGGCTTCCTTCTGGGACAACAGCCGTGCAGACCAATTTGATGCAGCGTGTGGCGTATGGTCTGAGCACTGACAGGCTGACCCCCCACCCCTTCAACCTCTGCAGCTATGCTGGCAGCACTCATACGTCTATTTCCCAAAGACAACCTCTGGATATGATGCTGAGAACATGCACTCAACTTCTTTGGTCGACCATGCCGAGGCCTGTTCTGAATGGAACCTGTACTGTTATGCCGCTGTATGGTCTTGGCCACCGTGCTGCAGCTCAGTTTCAGGGTCTTGGCAATCTTCTTATAGCCTAGGCCATCTTTATGTAGAGCAACAATTCTTTTTTTCAGATCCTCAGAGAGTTCTTTGCCATGAGGTGCCATGTTGAACTTCCAGTGACCAGTATGAGAGAGTGAGAGCGATAACACCAAATTTAACACACCTGATCCCCATTCACACCTAAGACCTTGTAACACTAACGAGTCACATGACACCGGGGAGGGAAAATGGCTATTTGGGCCCAATTTGGACATTTTCACTTAGGGGTGTACTCACTTTTGTTGCCAGCAGTTTAGGCATTAATGGCTATGTGTTGAGTTATTTTGAGGGGACAGCAAATTTACACTGTTATACAAGCAGTACACTCACTACTTTACATTGTAGCAAAGTGTAATTTCTTCAGTGTTGTCACATGAAAAGATATAATAAAATATTTACAAAAATGTGAGGGGTGTACTCACTTTTGTGATATACCGTGTATATATATATATATATATGCCATTTGGATTTGACCACAGGTGTATCTTATTTCCATTGAATAGTGCAGGCCAGTGACCAGACCTGAACCTGTAAGCTCTCCTACATCCAGCGCCAGCATAAGGCTTCTTAGGCAGCCACCTTAGGGCGCAATGATAGGAAAAGAGGGGGCAGTACATTTTTCTGGGAATTCAGATTTTTAACTGTGCTGCAGACATGTGTTTTTTAACACACTCCCGGTCGGAAGTGTATGTACTTTTGTAAAGCCAACTGTCAGCTTTCAATGTGGAAGTGATACAAGCGACTTTGAAGCTGCCGATCACTTCCACAACTGCCAATCTGCCGCTCCCTCGTCATGTGGGAAAGGAAAGCAAGCTGGGACTTTATATGAGGCACGCCATGTCAAAATAGGATCAATACATAAATAAAATTACAATGCAAGATTTATTGTTGCATATACAAGTTCATACCGCATTCTAAAGAGAAACTTTTTATCAAGTATTTAGATAGTCACATGACTTACACTAAAAAATACTGCTCATAACATACAATACAATTGCCGACTAGGTATAAACAATATACATGCAATAAATATTAATATAAATAATATAACCAAATATCGCTTGACATCTGGTAGCACTCAACGCGTTTCTTGGCATTTCAGCCATTCATCAGGAGTGTAATGATGTAATATACTATAAAGAAAAATAGATATTGATAGTTAAAGATGTCCTCTGGAAAAAAGAAGATTTGCACAGTCTCAAGGCTGGACCCGACATCTGCACAAGAGAGTGGGGATCCTGGGTGGGATATCTCCCCCGGGGCTGAGACGGGGAACCCCCCCCAAGGACCGGGGAAAGAAGACAAGGGACCGCAAGGTGGTCATAGCGTGATCCAATGTGGTGTGTGTGCAGGTAACGTGCATCGTGATCTGTAAAAAATAAGTGGGAGAATATCAATGATAAGGTGTTGGTTAGTGAAGGTGTGGAAGTATAATGCCCCGTACACACGGTCGGATTTTCTGGCGGAAAATGTTCGATGGGAGCTTGTTGTCGGAAATTCTGACCGTGTATATTCTCCATCGAACATTTTCCATCGGAATTTCCGTCACACAAAATTTGAGATCTGGATCTCAAATTTTCCGACAACAAAATCCATTCTCGAAATTCAGATCGTGTGTACACAATTCAGACGCACAAAGTTCCACGCATGCTCGGAATCAAGAAGAAGAGCCGCACTGGCTATTGAACTTCATTTTTCTCAGCTTGTCGTAAGTGTTGTACGTCACCGCATTCTTGACATTCGGAATTTCCGACAACATTTGTGTGACCGTGTGTATGCAAGACAACTTTGAGCCAACATCCGTTGGAAAAAAAACATGGATTTTGTCATCGGAATGTCCGATTGTGTGTACAGGGCATAAGAGTGTAAAAATGTCTCTATATATTCCCACAGGGGGATAATGTGAATGTGTGATGAAACCGAAATAAAACGTGCCAAAAAAACAGAACTCACGGTAGAATGTACATGGAGGAAAAAATAATCCGACTGTGGTTCACATGTTATGTGTAAGCCGGCTCAGGTCTTCATGTGCTGTCTTGTGAATGAAGTAAGCAAATGAACCACCAAATATCCCAGGTCACCTTGTACTCCCCGTCTGAGGCGGGGCCCCATCAACGTCATGCCTGATTAGCCATACAGCACGAGGGAGGCGGGAAGAGAGAACCCCACTGCGCACGGCGGAGCCGCCATACAGCCTGCTCTTACCTGTTCCGCCCACAGCCACAGATGGTAGTAGAGCGTTGGAGACATCAGTGACACCTCGATGCGCAGGAGGCCGGACCCCGCCCCAACGTAAAGTGAGGGGGAGGAACGGACTGCCGCACATCGCAGCCCCAGAGATGAAGACACACCCAGCCCCCATCAGACCTCATCATCTTTACTGTGTTCCGCTGTTCCACCTGCAGGCACGGGGCAGGTGTCGCTGGCAAGGGTGGCGGAAGCTCAACACACATCTCTCCACTGAACCCTCCTCCTGTGCCCAGACCAGGAAGTGACATGTATGAGATGTCACAAGTGCTGTCATTCCTGGACCGGCGCTGTCTAGACATGTGCAGCATGAAAAAATGTGTTTAGTTTCGTTTCGATTTGTTATTTAACTAAATTCATTTAGTTAAATTTGTTGCATTTGTTACATTCGTTTAGTTTCGTATTCGAAAAAATTTGCCTGCATTCGAAAAAATTCAACCGCATTCGAAAAACTATCAAATTCAAAAAAATTCTACCACATTCGAAAAAAATTTAACCAAATTTGAAAAAGTAAACTATATATAACCATTTTGCGAAATTCGAATAGAATGAAATCGAAATTCCAATAGAAAAGATTAGAATAGAATATATAAAAGAATAGCATAGAAAAACAATAGAACAGAATATAAAAAAATATAATATATTCTATTCTAATCTTTTCTATTCAAATTCATTCTGTACCAAATTCTAATTTCAGAAGATGGTTTTACTGTATATATTTTATATATATATCTATATATATAGATATAGATATATATATATATCTATATCTATATATATATAGATATATATAGATATCTCTCTCTCTCTCTCTCTCTCTCTCTCTCTCTCTCTCTCTCTATATATATCTATCTATCTTTTTTTTTTTTTCTGTTCTATTGTTTTTCTGTTCTAGTCTTTTCTGTTAGAATTCGATTTCATTCTATTTCTGTATAACCATTTTCCGAAATTCAAATTTCATATAGAATGATTTTGCATTCAAATAGAAAAGATTAGACTAAAATAGAAAATAATAGAAAAGAATAGCATAGAAAAACAATAGACCAACATAGAAAAAATATAATAAATATATATATATATATATATATATATATATCTCATCTTCCAAAATTCGAATTTCATATAGAATGAATTTGAATTCAAATAGAAAAGATTAGAATAGAAAATAATAGAAAAACAATAGAACAGAATAGAAAAAAAATACAATATAATATAATAAAATATAATATAATATAATATAATATAATATAATATAATATAATATATATATCTTCCGAAATTCGAATTTCGTATAAAATGAATTTGAATAGAAAAGATTAGAATAGAGTAGAAAAGAATAGACTAGAAAAACAATAGAACAGAATAGAATAAAATATATATATATTATATTATATTTTATTCTGTTCTGTTCTATTGTTTGTCTAATCTATTCTTTTCTATTGTTTTCTATTCTAATCTTTTCTATTCAAATTCAAATTCATTCTATACGAAATTCAAACTTCAGAAGCCATGTTCCGAAATTTGAATTTCGTATAGAATGAATTTGAATTTGAATAGAAAAGACTATTATAGAATAGAAAATAATAGAAAAGAAAAGCATAGAAAAACAATAGAACAGAATAATAAAAAAATATTATATATATATTCTATTGCTTTATTATTTTATATTCTATGTTACTGTATTTTTTAGAAAATCGTTTTCTATTTTTTCTAATTCGATTCGAATTTGTTTTCAAATTCGTTCGTTTTTTTTCGGATTCGTTTAAATTAGTTACTTATGTAATTCGGAAATTCGGATGCATACAAATTTCCAAATAATGAAAAATTTGGCTGAATTTCGATTCGGAACAAAATACACATGTCTAGTGCAGCTTATCAGTGTCGCCACAGCTTATCAATGCCGCCTCATCAGTACAGCTTATCAGTGTTGCCTCATTAGTGCCCATCAGTGCAGCCTCAGCTTATCAGTGCAGCTTATCAGTGCCCATCAGTGAAGAAGAAAAATTACATATTTGCAAAATTTGATAACAAAAACAAAGAAAAATTTCTTGGTTTTTTCAAATGTTTTGGTCTTTTTTCATTTGTTTAGCAAAAAAATATACAGCCCTGTGGTGATTAACCACTAGGCGTCCGCGCTATAACCAAAAGAGGGCTACAGCGCGGACTCCAATTGCCGGGAGGGCGTCCCTAGACATCCCCCTGTTTACTTCCGTGATGCGCGCGCCCACGGGCGTGCATCTGGGAAATTCTGTGTTGGCCGTGTCCCTTGGGGTACTTTGTCGCAGTAAGTGGGCTTAGCACTATATGACCATATAGTGTGACCAAACCGCCGTATTTTTTTGGATATGTTCAGGTGCTTTTAACTAGCCTTGCAGGAAATGTCATTCTTGAATGTGTGCGCTGTAATATGTTTTGTATTGTTTGTTGGTCTTATAGCAGCACCATCTTGAATCTAAACGCATTTTAGGGTGTGCCCCCCAAATATGTTTTTGTATATTGGCCGTGTCCCTTGGACACAGCCAATCACAGATCGTGCTAAATGGCCAATCACAGCGGCCATTTAGTACTCGATCTGAGTGTCAAATAAGAGATGATCTTATATGTAAACATGTCATGTGTCATCAAAGCCACATATTAGTGCATCTGTCATCAGTGTCACGTGTCATCAGTGCCACGTGTCATCAGTGCCATGTGTCATCAGTGCCATCTGTCATCAGTGTCATGTGTCATCAGTGCCACATATTAGTGCCATCTGTCATCAGTGTCATCTGTCATCAGTGTCATCAGTGCCACATATTAGTGCCATCTGTCATCAGTGCCAGGTATTAGTGCCATCTGTCATCAGTACCAAATATTAGTGCCATCTGTCATCAGTACCACATATTAGTGCCATCTGTCATCAGTGCCACATATCAGTGCCATCTGTCATCAGTGTCACGTGTCATCAGTGCCACGTATTAGTGCCATTTGTCATCTGTGCCACATCAGTGTCACGTGCCATCGGTGCCACTTATCAGTGCCATCTGTCATCAGTGCCACATCAGTGTCACGTGTCATTGTCCTGGTGCTCCAGGGCCTTCAAAAGTGTAATAGGTAGTCAATAAGTTAGATGTGTAATTTATGCTCCTAGAACATGTGATGGCGCTCCCTGCATGTTGGGCCTCTCTAAGTGGCCAGGCTGTGAAAAAGTCCCACACATGTGGTATCGCCATACTCGGGAGGAGTAGCAGAATGTATTTTGGGGTGTCATTTGTGGTATACACATGCCATGTGAGAGGAATAACCTATTACAATTTTGTGGAAAAAAAATATATTCATTTTGCAAAGAATTGTGGGAAAAAATTACAACATCAAAAACCTCACCATGCATCTTTCTAAATACCTTGGAATGTCTACTTTAAAAAAAGGGGTCATTTGGGGGGTATTTGTACGTTCCTGACTTGTTCGGGTTGCAAGAAATGAGGTAGGCCGTCAATACATCAGGTGTAATTAATTTTTTATGATTTGCACCACAGCTTGTACACTCTCTAACTTTCACACAGACCAAATAATATCCACTAATTTGGGTTATTTTTTACCAAAGATATGTAGCAGTATAAATTGTGGCCAAAATGAATGTAGAAAAATTCATAATTTGCAAAATTTTATCACAGAAACTAAGAAAAATTAGTTTTTTTTTAAATTTTCGGTCTTTTTTCATTTATAGCGCAAAAAATAAAAAACCCAGAGGTGATCAAATACCACCAAAAGAAAGCTCTATTTGTATGAAAAAAAGGACAAAAAATTCATTTGGGTACAGTATTACATGACTGAGTAATTGTCATTCAAAGTGTGAGAGCGCTGAATGCTGAAAATTGGTCTGGGCAGGAGGGGGATTTAAGTGCCCAGTGGTCAGGTGGTTAAATACCACAAGAAAGTACACTAGTCTAAATAAAAGATAAAAATGTCATATGGGTACAGCACAGTGTTTCATCTCATTGAAAGTGTGAAGAGCTGTGAAAAGATTATGTTTTGATCTATGGAGTCAGTCATGACAAAAACAAACTGATGGAGGGCGTTGGGTCTTAAAGGACTCTCACTTCTACCCAGCTAATGCCAGGACCAATCACGTAACCGTAGCAGCCCGCTCTGACATCAGGCACTCCCCTGTACGCAGATCCCCGCCCCTACACCAAGCTCCTCCCTGTATACTCAACTCATCTCTGTACATTGAGCTCCTCCCCGTACACAAAGCTCCTCCCCACACACTTTCCTCGCCCATCCTATCCCGGCACTTTTTCCGCGCTCTGACATTCGCTGACACACCCCTCTACACACAGCTCCTCCCCCTCATTTGCCTTTCCGGCGCCTTTTCCCCGCTCTGTTCTGTTTGTTTATAGGACAGCCTCTCCGGGCCCCGCCCACGTCCCGGAACATACCATGTCTACACCAGGGGTGCCCTATCCAACGTGACACCGAAGTCGCATTCTTCATGACATTTCTCTGAGACAAGCTGACTACTCTGCGACCACGGAACAGCCACATCTTTTCTTCTATAGTTCAGAGCCGTCAATCCTCCGTACGTTCCCGGTGATACGGACTCCTGCCCCCCCGCCCCCCCCCGCTCTGGGATGGTAGGAGCCGCGGCGCGCTCTCCGCATCTTGGTGACCGTGTGGAGCCGGGCCTGACCCCTCATTGATTCCCGCCGGAAAGTGTCCTCTCAGGGGGGATGTGTCAGTGAGCGGAGCCCGGCGGTGCAGAGACCTCGGAGCGGCCCGTCACCTCACCGGCCGCCGCAATGGCGGACAGCGAGATGAAAGTTCCGGAGGACATGTTCAAAGATGTGAAGTTCTACCTGGTGGGGGACCTGGACCCTCAGGTGAGGCGGAGGAGGGGACACCGGGGGGGAAGTGCACTGTAGGCCCGGAGCTCCAGCAATGTGCGGCCCTGCCGCTGTCCGGGGTGAGGAAGCCTGTGGAGTGTGGGCCGTGCTGGGATTTGTAGTTCATCGGATGTCCGCGGGGGGCCGCCAGAGGAGTGGCCGGACTCAGCGCCCCGAGTATATGAGGGGTCCCCACTACCAAATAGTGAGCATAGGGTCAGCCTGAGCCGGATGGCGGACACACCACTTCCTGCCAAATAGTGAGCCTGACATGGGGAGGGAGATCATCAACACACCGGGTGTCCTGACTACAACCTACCCACAGGAATCTCTGATCACCCCCCCCCCCCACACCCAGAGGAATCTCTGATCACCCCCCCCCCACCCAGAGGAATCTCTGATCACCCCCCCCCACCCAGAGGAATCTCTGATCACCCCCCCCCACCCAGAGGAATCTCTGATCACCCCCCCCCCACCCAGAGGAATCTCTGATCACCCCCCCCCCCACCCAGAGGAATCTCTGATCACCCCCCCCCACCCAGAGGAATCTCTGATCACCCCCCCCACCCAGAGGAATCTCTGATCACCCCCACCCACCCAGAGGAATCTCTGATCACCCCCCCCCCCAGAGGAATCTCTGATCACCCCCCCCCCACCCACCCAGAGGAATCTCTGATCACCCACCCAGAGGAATCTCTGATCACCCACCCAGAGGAATCTCTGATCACCCACCCAGAGGAATCTCTGATCACCCACCCAGAGGAATCTCTGATCACCCACCCAGAGGAATCTCTGATCACCCCCCCCACCCAGAGGAATCTATGATCACCCCCCCCCCCCACCCAGAGGAATCTCTGATCACCCCCCCACCCAGAGGAATCTCTGATCACCCCCCTCCAGAGGAATCTCTGATCGCCCCCCCCACCAGAGGAATCTCTGATCGCCCCCCCCACCAGAGGAATCTCTGATCGCCCCCCCACCCAGAGGAATCTCTGATCGCCCCCCCCACCCAGAGGAATCTCTGATCGCCCCCCCCACCCAGAGGAATCTCTGATCACCCCCCCACCCAGAGGAATCTCTGATCACCCCCCCCCACCCAGAGGAATCTCTGATCACCCCCCCCCACCCAGAGGAATCTCTGATCACACCCCCCCCACCCAGAGGAATCTCTGATCACACCCCCCCACCCAGAGGAATCTCTGATCACCCCCCCCACCCAGAGGAATCTCTGATCACCCACCCAGAGGTATCTCTGATCATCCCCCCCCACCCAGAGGAATCTCTGATCACCCCCCCCCACCCAGAGGAATCTCTGATCGCCCCCCTCCAGAGGAATCTCTGATCGCCCCCCCCACCAGAGGAATCTCTGATCGCCCCCCCCACCAGAGGAATCTCTGATCGCCCCCCCCACCAGAGGAATCTCTGATCGCCCCCCCACCAGAGGAATCTCTGATCGCCCCCCCCACCAGAGGAATCTCTGATCGCCCCCCCCACCAGAGGAATCTCTGATCGCCCCCCCCACCAGAGGAATCTCTGATCGCCCCCCCCACCAGAGGAATCTCTGATCGCCCCCCACCAGAGGAATCTCTGATCGCCCCCCACCAGAGGAATCTCTGATCGCCCCCCACACCAGAGGAATCTCTGATCGCCCCCCCCACCAGAGGAATCTCTGATCGCCCCCCCCACCAGAGGAATCTCTGATCGCCCCCCCCACCAGAGGAATCTCTGATCGCCCCCCCCACCAGAGGAATCTCTGATCGCCCCCCCCACCCAGAGGAATCTCTGATCTCTCTCCCCCCACCCAGAGGAATCTCTGATCTCTCTCCCCCCACCCAGAGGAATCTCTGATCTCTCTCCCCCCACCCAGAGGAATCTCTGATCTCTCTCCCCCCACCCAGAGGAATCTCTGATCTCTCTCCCCCCACCCAGAGGAATCTCTGATCTCTCTCCCCCCACCCAGAGGAATCTCTGATCTCTCTCCCCCCACCCAGAGGAATCTCTGATCTCTCTCCCCCCACCCAGAGGAATCTCTGATCTCTCTCCCCCCACCCAGAGGAATCTCTGATCTCTCTCCCCCCACCCAGAGGAATCTCTGATCTCTCTCCCCCCACCCAGAGGAATCTCTGATCTCTCTCCCCCCACCCAGAGGAATCTCTGATCTCTCTCCCCCCCACCCAGAGGAATCTCTGATCGCCCCCCTCCCTCCACCAGAGGAATCTCTGATCGCCCCCCTCCCTCCGCCAGAGGAATCTCTGATCGCCCCCCTCCCTCCGCCAGAGGAATCTCTGATCGCCCCCCTCCCTCCGCCAGAGGAATCTCTGATCGCCCCCCTCCCTCCGCCAGAGGAATCTCTGATCGCCCCCCTCCCTCCGCCAGAGGAATCTCTGATCGCCCCCCTCCCTCCGCCAGAGGAATCTCTGATCGCCCCCCTCCCTCCGCCAGAGGAATCTCTGATCGCCCCCCTCCCTCCGCCAGAGGAATCTCTGATCGCCCCCCTCCCTCCGCCAGAGGAATCTCTGATCGCCCCCCTCCCTCCGCCAGAGGAATCTCTGATCGCCCCTCCGCCAGAGGAATCTCTGATCGCCCCCCCGCCAGAGGAATCTCTGATCGCCCCCCCACCAGAGGAATCTCTGATCGCCCCCCCACCAGAGGAATCTCTGATCGCCCCCCCACCAGAGGAATCTCTGATCGCCCCCCCACCAGAGGAATCTCTGATCGCCCCCCCACCAGAGGAATCTCTGATCGCCCCCCCACCAGAGGAATCTCTGATCGCCCCCCCACCAGAGGAATCTCTGATCGCCCCCCCAGCAGAGGAATCTCTGATCGCCCCCCCACCAGAGGAATCTCTGATCGCCCCCCAACCGAGAAGAATCTCTGATCGCCCCCCAACCGAGAAGAATCTCTGATCGCCCCCCAACCGAGAAGAATCTCTGATTACCCCCCCCAACCGAGAAGAATCTCTGATTACCCCCCCCCAACCGAGAAGAATCTCTGATTACCCCCCCCAACCGAGAAGAATCTCTGATTACCCCCCCCCCAACCGAGAAGAATCTCTGATTACCCCCCCCAACCGAGAAGAATCTCTGATTACCCCCCCCCAACCGAGAAGAATCTCTGATTACCCCCCCAACCGAGAAGAATCTCTGATTACCCCCCCCCAACCGAGAAGAATCTCTGATTACCCCCCCCCAACCGAGAAGAATCTCTGATTACCCCCCCCAACCGAGAAGAATCTCTGATTACCCCCCCCCCCCCAACCGAGAAGAATCTCTGATTACCCCCCCCCCCCAACCGAGAAGAATCTCTGATTACCCCCCCCCCAACCGAGAAGAATCTCTGATCACTCACCCACCCATGGGGAATTTCTTTGATCACTCCCCCATCCAGAGAGATATCTCTGATTACCCCCCCACCCTGACATCTATGTACAGTCAGGCCTCACATCCCTGTGCACGTCTGATCACCATAGAGTGATGGCAGAAGAGCTTACCATCAAATGTATAGCACACATTGTATAGGTCAGGGAGGGTCTGATTTAGTGTTCTATCGCAGTGACATCATCCAGACATATATGTCTGACCCACAGCTGACCTCCGCTTGGCCGGCTTTAGGGGGGCGCTGCACAGGAAAGCTGCGTTCTGTGCGTCAGTTTCTTGCACCGCACATGAATGCACTGCTCTTTTCAGACACACAGAGGTGCACATTTATTGTAAGGCCCCTTTCACACTGAGGCGGTTTGCAGGCGGTATTGCGCTAAAAATACCGCCTGCAAACCGCCCCTAAACAGCCTCCGCTGTTTGTTCAGTGTGAAAGCCCGAGGGCTTTCACACTGAAGTGGTGCGCTGGCAGGACGGTGAAAAAAGTCCTGCAAACCGCTTCTTTGGAGCGGGGAAGGAGCGGTGTATTTACCGCTCCTAAACCGCTCCTGCCCATTGAAATCAATGGGACAGCACGGCTATACCACGGCAATACCGCGGCTATAGCCGCGCTGTACGAGTGATTTTAACCCTTTTTCGGACGCCAGCGGGGGTTAAAACCGCACCGCTAGCGGCCGAATACAGCTGCAAGAACGACGGTACAGCAGCGCTAAAAATAGCACTGTTGTACCGCCGACGCCCCCACCGCCCCAGTGTGAAAGGGGCCTTAATGGCACCCCAAAACGCATGTTGCAAATGCAGCCCCTAAACTGCAGTACGATGTGGTTTTGGTGCATCAAAACCTGAAAAAGTAGCACAATTATTACCATGTTCCAGGACACTTGGCAGCCAATTGTAATAAATGTAGGGCTGAAACAACTAATCGATTATGAAATTAATCAATTACTATTTTCATAATCGATTAATCGGCCAGTAACAATGTGATTAAAAAAAAACTAAAATGAGCCCTTTACGGTACAAAAAGAGCAAATAATCGCTACTGTAACTATTTCTTTCACAGTTCTATAGTAAAAAAATGAACCCCTTACTGTAGTGATTATTTGCTTATTTTTGTACTATAAAGGGCTAATATTCATTTTTTTTTAACCCCATTATGTTACTAAATGTCTTACACCTGGTTCACATCTATGTGTTTTTTTTTGTGCTTTTTGCAGAAATGGACTACAGTTCATTTACATGGTTTCCTATGGGACACGTTCACATCTATGCTTTGGCAAATTGGCCAAAAAAATGCAAAAACGCAAATCGCAGCAAAATCACATGCGCAAAAATCAAAACACACAGCAAAAAGCACTGCAGAAACAGATCAAAAGCAAACTGCATAGGTGTGTACTAAGCCTTATGCTGGCCACACCGATCAATTTTCAGATGAGAATATTCAGACGAAAAATCTTTGTACATTCAATGAATGAAAAAATGTTTGAAATTTTCACTTGTTTTTAACATTCTTTTTTTAAAATAATTGTAATTTCTGAACGAAAACCACATACGCTGTCTGAAAATTCCTTTCACCAAGAAGTTTTTTATTATCTTCCAAATTTTCCCATCACTCTGGTTGAAAATGAACGTTGATTTGACCCCACTAACGTTTAGAAAATCGAACGAACGTTCTTATCTCTCCTCTAATAGTATATCTCCTCTTATAGTGTATACAGTATATCTCTTCTGTCTGTTATTCTCAGTGGATTCGATATTTTGCTCCCTAACCATATAGTTGGCTATTTTTATTTACCACTGCATAGAGATATGTAAGAATAAATTGCCTTTTTTTAAAACTTTACATATTAACTAGATTATACACTACATTTTTTTTTATTTTTTTTTTTTAAGGTTATTAACCGATTAATCGAAACAATAATCGGCCAACTAATCGATTATGAAAATATTTGTTAGTTGCAGCCCTAAATAAATGGGATGTCAAAATGCATGGGAACACACAAGTGCGCTGTGAGCCGGCCCTAAATGCTTGTTTACATCAGATTTGTTCAGGTGTGATTTTTTTTATTTTTTATTTTTTTTTTAATGCAGCAAAAACGCAGTACAGAAGCATGCAAGAAAAATTCACGTATTGCAATGAGCTGAGTTTACACCATTGGATTGCTTTCATGTGTAGAAAGGGAGAACAACTGGAAGCTCCACCTAAGTGCAGTATTAAAAGCTGATTTTAATGGCAAGGCATAGAAGTACACTTACAAGAGGTAAGAAAAACATAGGCTCGTCTGTATTAGTAGTCCCGGGGGCTCCTCATGTCCGGAAGGGGTTCCTGGTGCGTGGCTGTGTTGATAGCAGGTCCGCAACACTTCCGGACATGAGGAGCCCCCGGGACTACTAATGCAGATGAGCCTATGTTTTTCTTACCTCTTGTAAGTGTACTTGTATGCCCTGCCATTAAAATCAGATTTTAATACTGCACTTAGGTGGCGCTTCCAGTGTTCTCCCTTTCTAGTTCTGTGTACAGTCAGCTCTCTGAGGACAGCAGCCACCCTTGTCACCTCATCCTTGGACTAATGATCTCCTTATGACACACCTATTAATAGTGATTTTAATATTACTATTATTCTCCTTTCTACTACACTGTACCTTGCGCTCACAGTTACTGTTACCGTTGCTTTCATGTGTGTTTAAAGGAGAAGTAGGGCTTAGCCCTCATTCACATTGACTGTGGCTTTAAAATCATGCAACTTGATTTGAAGTCGCATGATTTCAAAGCTGCATGTCAGTGTGACTTGTAGGGGTGTCCAGATACTAGTATCGGTACAATCCTACAAGTCGCACTGATACCGAGCATTTGCTCCCGAAGCCTAATCTGATAGCTGGGCACTCAGGGATGATCGGTGCGGAGGAAGTTATAATCACCAATCTCCCTGCGTGGTCTTCAGTAAAGCTTCCCCCGCTGCCGTACGGATCATTTTCTGAGTGTCCCCTGTGTCCTCCTTTGTGCTCCCCTGGTCCCCCGCCCCCCGATCTTTCAGGAAGGAGCCGAGAAAATATGTAATTTACCAGATCCTTCCTTTTTTGAATGCACAGAGTCCGTGATCACTGACTCCATCCATTCATAACTGAGCATTGTAAACTTTGTTTACGATGTTTCAGTTTATGAATGGAGTGGAGCCTCTGTCTCCTCTCCATTCATCTTCAGTGCAGCTGAGGCTGCAGAGAAAGGGACTGGGGAATCTGTGTCCTCAGTCTCTTTCCCATGTCAGGGGTCTGTTTAAACAGACCCCAACAGGGTTGAAAAAAAAAAAAAAAAGAAACTTAATATTTTGAAGGTAAAATTGTAAAATAATAAAAAAAAAGAAAAGAAAATTGTTGTAAAAAATAGCAAACTACTGACACAGTCTACGCCTCATCAGTGCTGCATATTAGTGCCACTGTCCCATGACATTAAAAAAAAAAAAGAATCGGTATCGGCAAGTACTAGAGAAAAAAAAGTATCAGTATTTGTACTTGGTCTTTAAAAAGTGGTATCGGAGATAACTAGGGGTGCAACGGATCGTTGCCGATCCGTGATCCGTACGGATCACCCTCCGCGGATCGGCACACCCGCGATCCGCGAAGCACTTTTCGGCCTCAGCCATAGGAAAGGCCGCGGCTTCGGCCTAGCTCCGGAGCCGGCGGCCATCTTAGTACACCCGGAAGCGGCCGCTGTCTCGACAGGAAGTGACATTTCGTCACCGCCATCTTGCTACACCCCATACTCCTGCACAGTACAATAATGATAGAGTGAGAAGGGGGCAAGCGGACATCTTGTTACACCCACCGGAGTTTTAGATTTAAAAGCCATTTTCAACACAAAACTGAGCTTATATGCACAAATACTGTATTTATGCATATAAGCTCGGTTTTGTGTTGAAAATAGCTTTTAAATCTAAAACTCCAGTGGGTGTAGATTTGTGTGGGGTTTTTTTTTTCTGATCCGAAAATAATCCGATCCGTGACTCTGATCCGAGGATCGATCCGATTCGTGAGATTTTTGATCCGTTGCACCCCTAGAGATAACCCTAGCGACTTGGAGTACATCTGTGCGGTTTCATGCACAGGTGTCTATGCAAGTTGCACCCAAAATTGCCAATAATAGTGCAGGAACTACTTTTTCAAAGCAATGCGGCCCGCAAAGTCGGCATTGCGCCAATTTTAACAGTGTGATTGCCGGGAATAGGATGCAACGTAAACGAGGGCTAAAAGTCTTTTGGCCAAACTTTTCCGTGGGTACAGGAGTGCACTTCATTCTGCCCTCATGTGACCTGTGTTCATTCAGTCCAAGCTCTGGTGAGATCCTGACTTTAAAGTGGAACTTCACCCAAAAGGTGACACTTTTTTTTTTTTTGGTAGTGTAGAGGGGGAACGAGTTCCTGACTTTGACAAGTACCGTCTCCCATTTCCAGTCAGATGTGCTGCGGCGATCTGAGCTTGCAGTTTGTTTTGGTTTGGAGTCGCCTACTTCAGGCCCTGAACCATGCCACCATCTTCCTTTTTACATTACAGGGAGCCAGCTGTCTTCTTACTGGTATTTTCAGTCAGCGATGCAGCAGATCTTGCACATGTGCAGACAGATCCACCACCATGTCTGCTCACACACAGTTCTATAATTGCATTTCTGCAAAAATAAAAACACACTTAAAACGCATAGGTGTGAACCAGGCCTTAGTGCAACATTGCCTTGCTGTTATTTTACCAGTTAATTGGCTTATGGCCCAACTCCTTGCTGCTCCACACCCCTCCTTCTGTATGTCCAAGAAGGTCCCCTAGCTTGTATTTTATACTTACCTTTTCTTATGTCCTGAGGTAAGTGATGCTGCAAGATCCTTCTTGCATATTTGCAGCCTGAGCGGTTCTTACTCATGCAGGGAGATGTAATTACATCATCGCTGCTATCTGTTCCACTTCAAGGTGAATCAAGGGAACTAAAGCCCATTGACTCAGGCCTTTCAGCATATGTCAGGGCAAAAAATAAATAAACACACGCAAAGTACACTCTACATTGCATGAGTATTTGCTGACATATTTACAATAACCTGTTGATTGTTAGAATTGCAGGCTGTCCTAAAGACGAACTTCACCCTCCTAATGAAATTTAATTTCCTACCCCCCCCCCCCCCCAACTTGGCTTTGATGCTTTGTTTTGGAGTTGCCTACTCAAGGTTCTGTACCACGCCACCATCTTCCTTTTTACATTATGGGGAGCCAGCTGTCTCTTGTTGGTTTTTGCAGCCAGTGATGCAGCAAGTCTTGCACATGTGTAGACCGATCCAGCACCATGTCTGTTGACGTGCGGTGCTATGAATGGAGGAGTGTAATGCCTCCCGGAATGATGATGTCACATATTACAGGAGGTATTACTTTTCTCCATTCATAGAACAGTATGTAAACCAACATGATACTGGATCTCCATGCATAAACAAGATCTACCGCCACTTCTAATTACATGGGTGGAAAGCAATGCCTCCTGAGATAATCTGAAATTAGTATCACAGGAGGCTGCGGGGAGAGATTAAAACATTATTTTCGCCTAGGCGGAATGGATATTTTTTTTTATATTTAAGTGGAGAGGTTGGATTAGAATGCTGAAAAGTTTTATTTTTAATTGAAGGCCTCTTCTTAATTTCCTATTGTGGGCTGACAACACAAGCATTTTTGTTGTACTATTACTTTGTTGTAATACTCATTCCATCCCACTGTCATCTTCTCCACAGCAAAGGGACTAATTTACTTGTATTCCAAGATAAGAGGAGGGATAGATAGAGGGACGAGAAGGGGTAAAGAGATGCTTGAAATGGCATAGGATGGCTATGAATTTTTGGCATGATCAACGGGTATATTTTGCACTTTCCAAACGCATGTAACAAATCACTTTCAATATTATATATAACAGACCAAAAGGGAGCAAATAAGAGACATTTGCCATGGTTTACACAAACACTTTAAAGTAACTCACACTATCCTGAACATTTGTTATCCAGAGGTTAGCCACTGAGAAAACTGTGTCAGCAGAGTTGATGGGTACAGAGATCAAGGCAAGGGACCTTCTCAACTATTCCTAGGTAAGCTGGAATTGGCCTCGCCTTTCCTGGGCTTCCTTTTGGCCTGCAAGGTCATTGGTCACATTATAGGACCATTGGGGAGGCTTGTGAGCAAGCTGGGAGAAGCTTGGCTTTTCCAGGCTATGATGGGATTACTGAGCTTTGCTTCAAGGGTCTGTTCACATACACATTCAATTGGGTAATATAATATACATTACATGGACGGCACAGTGGTGTAGTGGATAGCACTTTCGCCTAGCAGTAAGAATGGTCACTGGTTCGAATCCCAACCACGACACTACCTGCCTGGAGTTTGCATGTTCTCCCTGTGCCTGCGTGGGTTTCCTCCGGGTAGTCCGGTTTCCTCCCACACTCCAAAGACATGCTGGTAGGTTAATTGGATCCTGTCTAAATTGTCCCTAGTATGTATGAATGTCAGTCAGGGACCTTAGATTGTAAGCTCCTCGAGAGTAGGGACTGATGTGAATGTATATGTAAAGTGCTGCGTAAATTGACGGCGCTATAGAAGTAACTGAAATAAAAATAAATTACCTCTTCACACATTAAGGAAACGCACATATGCATGTTCTGTAGTGCAATATAAACTGGCGTGATCTAACTCCTTCCTCCAAACAGCTCTCAGAGCTCTCCTCACTGCGCTCTTCAGAGTGTAACTTCAGCTCTCTGCCCTGTTTTCTGACCACTCAGACAAGCTACTTTGAACGGCTGTTGAGATAAAAAGACTGCATATAAATAAATACAACTTAAGTTAAGTAGCAGGGTTTTTTTCACCTGTTAGTTTACTGGGTATATGTAAGTGTTTACAACCATGTTAACATATAAAAATTACATTTACAGGACCAAAAGGATTCCCTATTATTATTATTATTATTATTATTATTATTATTATTATTATTATACAAGATTTATATAGCGCCAACAGTTTGTGTAGCGCTTTACAACATGAGGGCAGACAGTACACTTACAATACAAATCAATACAGGAGGGATCAGAGGACCCTGCTCGTTAGAGCTTACAATCTAGAAGGGAGGGTCAAGTGGAACAAATGGTAATAACTGTGGGGGGTGAGCTGATGGAGAAAATGCAAATACAGTTGTTAGGTGTGGGTAGTGTAGGCTAGGCTTCTCTGAAGAGAAGGGTTTTCAGGGATCGTCTAAAAGCTAATAGAGTAGGAGATAAGTGGACAGAATGGGGTAAGGCATTCCGTAGGATTGGAGATGTTTTGGAAAAGTCCTGGAGGGGAGCATGGGAGGAGGTGACGAGGGAGCTAGAGAGCAGAAGGTCTTGAGAGGAACGAAGGGAATGAGTAAGTTGGTAGTTAGAGACTAGGCTAGTGATGTAGCTGGGGGCTAAATTGTGGATGGCTTTGTAAGTAGTTGTTAGTATTTTGAATTGAATTTGTTGGGTGAGTGGAAGCTAGTGGAGGGGTAGCAGACACAGGGCGATTGGTAAGGTGCATGAGTCTGGCAGCAGCATTCATGATGGATTGAAGAGGTGATAGATTGTGTAGAGGTAAGCCAACGAGAAGGGATTTGCTGTAGTCGAGGCGAGAGATGACCAGCGAGTGAATTAGGAGCTTTGTTGTGTCGTTGATTAAAAAGGGGCACATTTTGGAGATGTTGCGGAGGTTGAGGCGGCAAGATTTAGACAGTGATTGGACGTGGTGCTTAAAGGAGAGTTCAGAGTCCAGGACTACGCCTAAAACCTTGGCATGCGGGGATGGGCTTATAGTTGTGCCATCGATTTTGACAGAGAGATCAGGGGAAGGGAAAGGGGCATATGGGGCAAGAAAAATTATAAGTTCGGTTTTGGATAGTTTGAGTTTTTGAGAAAGTGGTGTGACATCCAGACTGATATATCTGATAGTAAATTAGTGATACGTGAGCAGTGCGCTGAGGGCTAGAGGAATAGATTTGGGTGTCGTCAGCGTAGAGGTGGTATTGGAAGCCATGGGAGGCTATTAGCTGACCCAGGGAGGAGGTGTAGATTGAAAATAGGAGAGGTCCAAGAACAGATCCTTGGGGCACCCCAACAGAGAAAGGGAGAGGAGACAGTAGAGTTGTAAGAAACGCTAAAGGTGCGGCTGGATAAGTAGGAAGAGAACCAGCGAAGAGTACAGTCATGGAGATTTAGGATAATCAGGGAAGGCTATTAAATCCAGTTCAAGGGAACTCCGCCTGCAAGGACGTTTGTAACCACGCCTCCCAGGGATCCTCAGAAGATGACAGCCTTGCTGTCACAGATTGGCAACTTGGTAGACCAGCAGGTTCCTATTACAGTGTCACAGTGAGAAATAAACCACGGTTTCTACTTTCATGTTTTCGTAGTAAGGAAACCATCGGGCAAATTCCGCCTAATATTGAACTTGAAGTCCCTGAACAAATGGGTGACCTACAAGAAATTTCGGATGGAAGCAATCTTTACAGTGAAGTCAATTCTTCCCCCGGATTGCTTCATGGCTTCCCTTGATCTGAGGGACGCCTATTTACACGTTCCGATCCATGATTTTCTCAAAAATTTTTGAGGGTGGCAATCAAGTAGTGAAAGCAGGTCCAACATTTTCAATTCAGAGCCCTGCCATTCGGCCTGTCGTCATTCCCCAGGATTTCTATGAAAATCCTGGCGGAGGTACTGGCCCCCCTGAGACTGAAAGGAAGATCGGTCATCCCATACTTAGACGACCTTTTATTTTTTTGCACCCTCCACACTCCAATTACAAGATCTGCGGGTGGCCATTTCCTTTCTGGAAAAGCTGGGGTGGTTGATAAACAGGAAGAAGTCAAACCTAACCCCAACACAGGTCTTACAGTACTTGGGGTTCTTGGTGAACTCAGTGATGCAGAAGATCTATCTCAGAGGAGAAAGTAGAAAAGGTGAAGGCGACAATAGCCTTTTTTTCAGAACAATCTAGCAGTTTCCATCCATTCAGCTATGTCGGGTCTGGGTCTCCTGGCAGCAACAATCCCTACAGTACCATGGGCTCATTTCAGGTGTCTCCAGATCAATATCCTGAACAGCTGGGACGGGGCGCAGGAATTGCTGGACACGACTTTCCGCCTATCTCCTAAGACCAAGAGGTCTCTGGTTGTGGAGGGACGAAGAGAATCTTTTGTGCGGGGTCTATTATGGTCTCTTCCAGTGCCTGGGGGGCCCACTGGGGGTCGAGTAGCCCAAGGGCACTGGGAGAAAGCACAGTCCCAAAGATCAGCCAACTGGAGGGAGTTTCAAGCGGTCTGGGAAGCGCTAAGGGCATTTGCCAGAGCTAAAAGTCACCACATACAAGTCCTCTCGGACAGTGTGGTAGCAGTCCCTTATTTAAACAAACAAAGGGGAACAAGGTGCGTGTCCTTAATCGGACTAGCGAGCCCCATCTTTTCTTGGGCCGAGAGGAACCTGAAGTCAATATGCGCAGTTCATCTAAAGGGAGTGGACAATCATCTGGTGGACTTTCTGAGCTGACACCAAGTTTACGAGTCAGAATGGTCACTAAACAGGGAACTCTTCCAGCTAATGGTAGAGAAATGGGGCCTTCCAGAGGTGGATTTGTTCGCCATCAAATGCCATGATTCCAGTGTACTTCTCGCTGGAAAGAGAAGTAGGGGCCATGGGGATAGACGCCTTGGCCCAGAGGTGGGCGTTTCGCATTTTCTACGCCCCTTGGCCCCCCCCCCCCGTTCAAACCTATTCCTCTGGTCCTGAGGAAGTTTATTCAAGAACGCACCACAATGATGCTAGTGGTCCCCTATTGGCCGAAGAGGCCGTGGTTTTACATGCTGCTACGCCTGACAGAGGAGCCTCCCCTCATGCTGCCCTAGAGGAAGGATCTGCTATCCCATTGCCCAGTTCTATTACCAAAAATACAGACCCTGAAATTGTCAGCTTGGTGTCTGAAGAAAGCCTCCTGAAGTCTGAGGTAGGTAACCCAAGCAAAGTTGGAAAGTTTTCTATTCATGGTTGGATACCAAGAAGGTGTCTGCAGGTATTCCAGCCGTCTTGGAGTTTTTACAAGATGGTGTGGCTCAAGGACTGGTCTTTGGTACATTAAAAGTACAGGTATCCGCCTTGTCTGTTTTTTTTTTTTTTGGAGTAACCCCTGGTGTTAGACCCACTAGTTAGCGTGTTCTTTAAGGGATTAGCTAGGATTAGACCTGTTTCGTTCAAAATTCTGCCAAAATGGGACCCTTTGACAGTATTGCAAGGTTGGATAACATAGTCTCAGAAGGAAGAGCTTTCCTTAAAATGGGTCACGCTCAAAACTTTAGTTTCAAATGGCATAGGATGGCTATGAACTTTAGCTGCAGGCACTTTCCATTAAGGAGCCTTTCCTGCAAATTTTTGAAGACAGACTGGTATTGCGTACAGACCCAGCTTTTTTTCCTAAAGTGGTTTCAAAATTCCACAGGACTCAGGTAATGGTTTTACCTACCCTCTTTCTGTGGGTCCCCAACCAATCCAAAGGAAACAGACTTCCAGCAACTGGATGTGAGAGCCTGTGTCTTGCGGTGTCTGGAATTCTCGAAAAGCATTAGAAAATCCAATGCTCTATTCATTTTGCATTCGAGAAAACAATTGGGGTTTCAAGCTTTGAAAGGCACAATCGCAAGGTGGATTAAACAAGCTATTGTGGAAGCTTACAAGATTATTAAAAAAGGAATGTCCTTTTTCCCCCCATGGCTCACTCTTGGGTGGAGCGAGCTGGAGCAGCAACATGGTTTTTTCAGAAGCTGTTCCAAGGAAGTTATCGGTTAAAGACTGGGGAAGAGGGACGGAAGCCGCCCTTTATGGATCTGAATGTTGTGTTTCCTGCCTCCGGAGGTTGAGCCTATCTCTCTCTAGTGCTGTCCTGGACAACTCCTAGCTCCGAGAAACAGAGTTACCAGTAAGTTTAATTCTAGTTTTTTAGCATATGGTAATGGTAAACTTCATGTCATTTGAAGGAAGTATGAATGGAAAAATGTACCAAGACATTCCTGATAAAACTCTGTTGGCATCTACCAGGATGATGAAGATGAAACAAAGGTGGACATTTCAGCAAGACAATGATCCCAAACACAAAGCCAAGGAAACTCTCAATTGGTTTCAAAGAGAAAATAAAGCTGCTAGAATGGCCCAGCCAATCTCCTGACTTGAATCCAATAGAAGATCTATGGAAAGAACTAAAGATCAGAGTTCATAGAAGAGGCCCACGGAACCTTCAAGATTTGAAGACTGTGTGTGTGTGTGTGTGTGTGTGTGTGTAAGAATGGGCCAAAATCACACCTGAGCAATGTGACTAGTTTCTTCATGCAGGAGGTGTCTTGAAGCTGTCATTACCAACAAAGGTTTTTGTCTACCTAGAAAAATGGTGACATGTTCAATACTTTATTTACCCACTGTATATTACAGCTTACCAATCATTAGATGTGATTACCTCCATAAGTTTTCGGTTTTAGGCTTTTTCCCTTCTGTTTTCCCCATGGTGATGTGGCCAGTAACACACCTCCTGTAGAGTGTCTCCATTATGGATGAAGGAGCACAGGGGCACTTTTTAGACAGCAGTATTGTCATTCTGGGGGAGGGGAGTGTAAGATGGATTAGCAGATTTTCATACACTAACAGATTGAAGTCGATTTCCAACTTGCACTGCAATCACAGCAATTTTTTTTTTTTTTTTTGGGATGAACGTTTTACATACTGTACATAAAAGCTGATCATTGTCAGCACCTCTGTAAGTGGTAAATGGTTTGTCTCAATACTCTTAACCGATACATTTGTAGAACAGCTTGTTTTGTTAAACATTGAAGCACTTGGGTGCTCTTTACAAGTGCATGCTGAGCAGCCAAATCAAGCTCTGGTGTCCACTCCATGAGGCTCTATTGACACCTGAGCATTTTGGGATTGCGTCAGAATCGCTTCAATTCTGCCCACTTTCTCAAATGCACTACAACTGCAAAATGCAGGTTCTGGTTCCATTTTTTTCAGTGGCACCTAAATTGCGGTGCAGTTTTGCTGCATGATTTATTGTGCGGCAAATAGCATTGCGTGAAGCTGGTCACCCAAAAGAAGATTCTGCTCCTTTTTGGGTGACCCAGCTTCACGCAGTGCTATTTGCCACGATTGCTGCACTTGAACCTGCATTTTGCGATTTGTAGTGAGTTTTGAGATTGCAAAATGCCCAGGTGTAATTGGAGCCTTAGTCCCGGTCCACACTGATGCGGATCAGTTGCGATCCGAAAGGCATGGCATCTGAAAATACCTTGTTTTCTATGAAGGATGTTCACATCTATGCGGTGCGATTTTATTTATTTATTTATTTTTTGATCCAGTTAAAAAAGGGTCCTGTGTGAGTTTGGAGGATGCCATTCTAAGATAACTGTTCACATAGGGTGCAATTCACAGCCAGTCTTGCATAGAAGTGGGTAGAAGGCAGTTTTGTAGAGAAAGGGTGGACAGCATTTCTAGCAAATGAAAGCAGATTGAAAATTGCAGCAGTGCTAAATTCGCCTTGAACAAAAAGGTATTCACAACCGCATTCCTGAATCTTATCAGAATTGCATCTGAATCGCTGAACAGCTACCTTTTTGATAATCTGAAAACTGACATAAAAATTGCACCGCATAAAGTAAACCCTATTGCTTGGCTATATGTAAAAATATAAAAAAAAAAAATACCTGCCTGCTTTCCGGAACTGCATGTCTTGGGTGATATGATTTGCACATCCTTGCAAACTTAGGCCGGCCGTACACTGTTCAATCTTGGCCGGTTCAGCAGGAACCGGTCGAGATTCGAATTGTGTATGGGCAGGCTCAATGTACCAAGTTAAATGATCAATCAACAACCAGCATGCCAGGTTTTACCTGCCATTATTGCTAGCGACTGTCTTCTCCCAGTGGGACCCCCCCTCGGAAGAAGACAATGGCCCAATGGAGGGTTTCCTGCATCAACACTGTCTGAATCAGTGAATTTCTTTCCTGCAACCTATAGTTGCAAGTAAGAAATTTTTGCTCTGTGTATGGCCGGCCTTACTGGCTAGTTCGCAGGGGAAAATTATAAAAGAAAATCATAAAGAAAACAAATTCAGACACTACATCTCAGAATTGGTAAGATGCAATATAATGTTTGCTTTTAGGCTTAATACTGCTGTAAACATTGACCTTGGGTTATGGAGCAGTAAAAGCCTCTATGCCAGGAGAAAATAATGTGATTCTAAGACCCCTGTAGGATAATGCAGGATTTAAGAAAAACCTACAGGTAGAGGGCTCTTTTCGATTGAGTTGTACCACGTCTGCACACTGGAGTGATGTTCTGTACTATATGGTCAATAAGTGACCCGGTCTTTCATGTTCTACCTTAAGTCGAAGAACTACTTTTAGACCACTTTCACACTGGGGCGCTTTTCAGGTGTTTTAAAAATAGTGCCTGAAAAGTGCCTCTCATGCCTTCCCAGTGTGAAAGTCTGAGTGCTTTCACACTGGGGCGGTGTACTTGCAGGATGGGGAAAAAAAGCCCTGCAAGCAGCATCTTTGGGGCAGTGCTGGAGCAGTGTATACAGTGCTCCTACACCGCCCCTGCCCATTGAAATGACAGTAACATGGGCGCTTTTAACCCTTTCTTTGGCCGCTAGCAGGGGTTAAAAGCGCCCCCCCCCCCATAAAGACTTGCCTTCTTATTTGTATGTTAAGACACATCCGTTAACGTTGTTTCACAGTTGCTTAGATATAGCCCCTTAAAGCATAAGCATGAGTTTGTAAAGACCCTTTTTTTTGTTTTTTCTAACACAACGCACTGCAATGCAGTACCACAAGTTGCGTTGGGGTGCCATTTAAAATGAACACATTTTGGCGCATTGCCGCAGCACGAAAGTGTAAAAAGGCCTTGCATCGCTATTGCTCTGCGCTGATCCATTAAATTGAACGGAGATATATGTGACACAATTGTTGGAAAACAAGAAGTGTCAAATGCTTACATGTCTGAAAGCAAATATGATTATGCTGTATTGATTTAAAGTTACAATCTTTATAAAAAGTAAGGTGCAGGGAACACTGCCCAACAGTGCATAATCCCAGAGAGATTGTAGTAAAGCCCACTGCAAAGCAAGTATTGTATAAAATATGAGGATGTTAAAACAGACTACACAACATCTCCTCAATCCCTGTTAACTGCCCTCTGAAAAGTGATCCACTGCCAAGTTACATTTTTGTAACATTCGCACACTGATATTCATATCTTGCTAATTATAATCACAAATATATCCATGTATTTCCTTTTAGACATCAATCCCCAAGTGAAGTAAACATTGCCATCTTTGGTCTGGAAACCACATTTGTATTTGTAATAATATTCACTGAACAGACTGAGTGATGCTTTTAGTAACTGTCTTTTTAATGCCTTTTATTTTACAGATTGTGCAGATGCTAAAAGCAGGAAGAGCAAAAGAAGTGTCATATAATGCTCTAGCTACACACATAATTGCAGAAGATGGAGACAATCCTGAGGTTGGAGAAGCCAGAGAAGTATTTGATCTCCCCATTGTAAAGGTAAGTTATATGAAGTAACTTTGGCGTTCATTAGATCTTTTGTAAAAATAAACACTGGATCCAATCATTTGTCACTTGGATGATAAACAATCATTTAGCTGCTTTAAACCATTCAGAGGAGGAGACTTTATCAAAATGGTAGCAGATAGAATCTGAAGGAGCTGTGCTTAGCAACCAGTAAGCTTCTATCTTTCAATTTTAAAGCTTAAAGTAGTTCTAGAGGCTCAAGGTTTTTCTCCCCTAATGCTTTAAGGTAAAAAACCTTCTGGGTGTATCCCACTTAAACTTGAGCCCCATCTTGATTCAGCGATGTGCAGGAGAGCAGCGGCTCTCCTGGGTCTCTCCTCATTGGATCCTGCTGCTGTCAATTGCATCCAGAGGGACAATGAGGAGAGAACGGGGGGCAGGGCCAAGACATGCTTTGTGTGTGAATGGGGACACAGCGTTCGGCTTGGGAGTGCACTAATAGCAAGAGGCTTGCTATTTGGGGGGGGGGGGGCAAAAAGAAGAGGATTGGGGCTGCTCTGTACAAAAGCATTGCAACGAGCAGGTATATGTGTGGTTTTTAATCTTTCCTTAAGAATTACTTTAACTGATCAACTCTGTGTGCAAGGAAAGGGGCAGGAGAAGAGCAGTATACACAGTGAGGGGGCATTCTGTACAGACAGGCTCCCTCACTTGCTGACACTGACTGTCAGCTTTTAAATGTTATTGACGGCTTTTTCTTTTATACCTAATAGCACGGGGAAGTAGCTATGTTAAACAAAGGGGCGGGTTCACCCAGTGACATCACCCGGTGACCCTGTCCCTTTGTTTAATTTAATTTAGTGGCGGGACCGATTGACAGCTCCTTCCCGGCACTATGAAGTTTAGAAGAAAAAGAGCAAATCAATTAAGCTGACAGTGGCAGTCAGCACCGGCAAGTGAGGGAGCCTGTCTGTACAGACTGCTCCCTCACTGTGTATACTGCTCTTCTCCTGTCTTTCTCTGCCCCATTTTTGATTCTTTTTAGTTTGTTTAGCAAAAAAAGCACCGGAGCGCAATGCTGTGGAGGAGGCAGGAGAGGCTGGCTCATTCTCCCAGTGGCTCACTGAGAGGCTTAGCCAGCTGCTGGTCCAGGCATTTGAGTGGATCTCATTATTAAAGTTAGGATCTCTCTAGAGCCTGGACCGGATGAGTGACGTCAGCTGACAGCGGGCTTTAGGCTGTATAAGGACCCTGCTGGGCTTCTTTAATACGTTACAAGCTGTTCGGTCTCTAAATTCTGCGAAGTAGCTTTAACTTGCTGCATTTAAAGCCTTGGTAGTAGAATGGTCGTCCTGCCCCCAACAGTGCCTCCTTCCTCGCCCACCTTTTCTGGCCATTCCCGTCGGTCAAAATAGCTGTGGAGAGTGATGTCACCATCCAGCCTCTTCACCTCGCTCACTCGGGGAATGCTTTGCATTCTCTGAATGGCACCCGTGCCAAACGGCCAATCTACTGTGTTCAGAAAGCAGCAGGGCAGCTGCTCTGTGCGGAATCCAGAAGCAAGTGGGGATCACTGGACTACTACTACTTCAGTGATTTCCAGCTTCCAGGGGCACATCGGCCAGGTATGGTATATGCTTAGTGATATGGGTATATTGGTGCAGCTTGGACCATTCTATAAAATATCCATACCTGAAATTCCTCTTTAAAGCCTAGGTTTTTAGTTAAAGTGGTTCTAAAGCCTTAAGGTTTTTTCTCCAAGCGTCTTCCAGGACAGCCCATGAGACCTTGGGCTCCTCCTACCAGGACAGGAAACACGTCACCCCCACCAGATAAAAGGGCGGTCCTCCAGGCCCATGTCAGTTATTTGTGTTTCCTCCGGACGGGGGGTAACATGTTCATGGAACCTGCTCCCATAGGCCTTATAAGCAGGGGCTTTGTATGACTATTTTCTGGGGCATATCACTTACCTCTTCCTCTGCCAGAAGCAGCACACCGCTGGGGAGGTTGGCTGTGCTGCTGTTCCCTGTCCTCAGTGCCTGGAGAGGGCCAGGACCGGTGTGAGGTCGTGCCCCTAGCGCAGTGCATTGCACTATAGCTCAGCTGAGCTTCGGTTGTCCTTCCCTGCCGACAGCGTGGCTGATCTGAGCAGGGAATGGAGGAAGCAGCAGCGCTCGAGGGGTCGGAGCTATTGCGCTCCAAGCTGGCCCACAGGAAGTGCCTGGAGAGGGTTACTTCCGGGGCATATGACCTCATCATCGGGCGTCGGAGACGAGGTTCCAGTCTTCATAAACGGCGCGAACAGAGAACGCTGGCTGCTGGTGTTTCTTGGTGTTAAGCAGCCAGGCTGTGGATGACCAAGAGGGGCAGAATGGATCCTCCTGCAGTACCTGCACAGGCAGCGGATGCAGTTCCCAACACCAGCACCTCACAGGTAAGCCTGGGGTGTTCTGTCACCACCTTGCTATCCCTGTGAGTGTTCCCTCCCCCTCCCCCCTCTGTAGTAGTGGGTGTAAGGGGACACATTTCCTCCCTCCTGCACGTGGTGTTACGGAGTGATTGGGTGGCTTTAATTACATTGTGGGTCATTTATTTTTGTCTTGCAGACCAAGACTCAGGACAAGGCCCAAGCGCAGCCACTTAAAAGGAAATGTGCGGTTTGCGCAAACAAATTGAGCTCCTCATGGAGCAAAGCAGTTTGTCGCTCCTGTATAGAATGCCTAGTAAAGGATGACCCGGTTGCCTCTTGCCAGAAGATGCTTACTTCTGTTAGGGATGAGCTTGCGTCCACCTTCAGTTCCTTTAGAACGCTTATTGACAAGCTCAAGACTCCAGCAGAGTCCGTCTTCACTGAAGGCGTCAGTAAGCACTCCGCAGCAGGCAGAGAGTGAGGACTCTGAGGCTGAGGTCAGATCTACCCGTTCTTCTCTGGAAGAATCAGGGTCAGATACAGAGCCCAGAGATAGAGAATCCACTCGAGGCTCAAGATTTAAGTTATCTGTTGAGGATGTAGATGACTTATTAAAGGCTATCTATACTACCCTTGAATTAAAAGAGGAAGAGGTTCAGTTATCCAAACATGATCTTATGTATAAAGGATTGCATAAGAGAAAATCGAGAGTTTTTCCAGTTCATAGTTCTTTGGTTGATACTATTAAACTGGAATGGGATAATCCTGAGAGAAAACCATTCTTCTCTAGTAACCTAAAAAGGAGGTTTCCTTTTGATGAGGACACTGCGCAGCCATGGAATAAGAATCCCAAGTTAGACGCACCTCTTTCAAAGGTTTAAAAAAACTCGGACCTGGCGTTCGATGACATGGGTACGCTTAAGGATCCGATGGACAAGAGGGGGGATATCCTTCTCCACAGAGCCTGGGACTCAGCAGTTGGAAACCTGAAACCAGCTCTGGCTTCCACTTGTGTGGCCAGAAATCTGGAGGTTTGGTTGACTCAGATTCAGTTACATCTGTCAGCAGGTACCTCCCATAGAGCAAATTTTAAAGTCTTTTCCTCTCCTATTTCAGGCAGTGGGTTTTTTGGCAGATTCTTCCGCTGAGTCGGTAAGAATGTCAGCCAGGACTTCTGCTCTAGTGAACTCGGCCAGGAGAAGCCTTTGGCTTAAGACCTGGTCAGGGGACTCGGCCTCCAAGTTGCGCCTTTGTGGCCTTCCTTTAACTGGCGATCATTTATTTGGCCCAGGTCTACAGGAGGCACTGGAACGCATGGCTGATAAGAAAAAGGCGTTTCCAGAGAAAAAGAAAGTTCAGACAGCCAGAAATTTTTTTCGTGGCCAAAGCAGGCAACAGAGTCCTAGAGAAAAGGACAGCAGGCCGAAAAAGCATTGGACTGGGCACAAAGGCAGAGGCAAAGGGGGAGTGCTGTTTAACCCTCCTCAACAGCCCGCCAAGCCGCAGTGACTTGTGTTCCCCGGTGGGAGGGAGATTGAGGGCCTTCATCCCACAGTGGGCAGCAGTCACTCTGAGCCCCTTCATCCTGGACCTAGTGACCAACGGGTACAGGCTGGAGTTTGTTCACCAACCACCAGAACGTTTGTTGGTCACATTTCCTCCACAAGATCGGGAGAAAGCGAGGGCTCTGGGTCTCCAGATCGGAGACTTATTAGATCAAAAAGTACTGATTCCTGTTCCTCGATTGGAGCAGGGCAAGGGATTCTAGTCCCATGTATTTGTGATCAGAAAGCCGGCAGGAAAGTTTTGACTTATCCTGAATCTCCGGACCTTAAACAAGTCCATCAGATACAAGCATTTCCGTATGGAGACGGTTTTTACAATCAAAAACCTACTATACCCAAACTGCTTTATGGCCACGTTGGACTTAAGGGATGCTTATCTTCACATCCCTATCCATCCAGCCTTCCAAAAGTTTTTGAGATTGGCAGTGAAGACTGGTATGGGGACCCGACATTTTCAATTTCAGGCCCTCCCCTTCGGTCTTTCCTCAGCCCCACGCATCTTTACGAAAGTGTTGGGGGAATCGCTGGCTCCACTAAGATTAAAGGCAATAACGGTTATCCCTTACTTAGACGACCTCCTGATAGTGGCAAAATCATACCAAAGGCTGTTGGAGGATCTCCAGGCTGTACAGGACTTCTTACAGTCCCTAGGCTGGCTAATAAACAAAGAAAAATCGTCCTTGATTCCGGCCCAGAAAGTAACTTATCTGGGTTACGATTTTTGCTCAGTGAACCAAAGAGTTTTCCTTCCTCAGGAGAAGATTACCAAAGTGTTCCAGACTATGTCAGCATTGCAGACCAACCAGTCGGTCTCTCTGAGACAGGTGTCGAGGGCAGTGGGTCTTATGACCTCATGTTTTCCCGCAGTACCATGGGCGAGACTCCGTCAGCGTCCGTTACAAAGGTTTCTTTTAAGAAACTGGGACGGGGACGTAAGGTCCCTGGAGTCAAGGATCTGGCTTCCCGACAGGATAAAAAGAAGCCTGTGGCGGTGGAGAGCTGGTCAGCACCTAGCAGGAGGTCTCCCATGGTCCTTTCCCATTTCCCGAAGGATTACCACGGATGCGAGTTCCTGGGGATGGGGGGCCCACCTCAGCAATGCAGTAGCACAAGGAGAGTGGTCCCCAGAGGAGGCAAGGGCCTCATCCAATCAAAGAGAGCTGCTTGCAGTCCAGAGAGCCCTCCAGTCTTTTCAGATGGAGATCAGGGGTCACAACCTCCAAATTCTGTCAGACAATATAGCGACAGTCGCGTATATCAACAAGCAGGGAGGCACGAGAAGCCGGAGGCTTCAGTCCATTGCCCAGGAGATCCTTTCATGGGCAGAGGGGAATCTAGCCTCTATTTCTGCTGTACACCTGAAGGGGACAAACAATTGCCTGGCAGATTATCTCAGCCGTCACAGGATAGACCGAGACAACTGGTCCCTTCATCCCGAAGTCTTTGCAGACCTCACCAAGAGATGGGGTTATCCCGTAGCGGATTTGTTCGCAAACCGAAACAACCGCAAGACGGAGATATTCTTTTCCATGAACCCAGCAGACCAAGCCTTGGGGATCGATGCTCTGGCAAACCCGTGGCCTCCAGGCCATTGTTATGCCTTTCCGCCAATCAGACTGATTCCAGAAGTCCTCCGGAAGTTTCGGCTGGAAGAGACAGATCTGATTCTAATTGCCCCGTTTTGGCCCAAGAGGCCATGGTTTTCCCTGCTACAGTCTCTGGTTTCAGAGCCTCCGTGGAGTCTTCCGAAAAGGGAAGACCTATTATTGCACGTTCCAGTATCACACCCTCAGGTGGTTTCCTTAAACTTGACGGCCTGGTATCTGAAGAAAAGATACTGAGCGCCCAAGGGTTCTCTGACAAAGTAGTCAGGACTCTCGTTAATTGCAGGAAGCCGGTTACTAGAGCCTTATATTCCAAAGTTTGGAAAATATTTAACTCATGGCTATCTGAAAATGATAGATTAACTCATGATATTCCGTCTATTTTGGAATTTTTCCAAGAGGGTGTCGACAAAGGTCTTTCTGTCTGTACCTTAAAATTACAGGCGGCAGCTATTAGTGTGTTCCTCCAGTTTTCTCTCCTGGAAAATCCCACTATAGCCAGATTTTTCAAATCTATCTCTAGGGCCAGACCAGTAGTAGTGAGAAGTTGTCCAACGTGGGATCTGTCCCTAGTACTTCAAACTCTGGTAGAATTTCCATTTGAACCCCTGGGAAGTATGTCAGTTAACTTACTTACATTAAAAACTGTGTTCCTTCTAGCTGTTACCTCAGCTCGTAGGGTAAGTGAGTTGCAGGCCCTATCAGTAAGGGAGCCCTTCCTCACGATTTTTGAGGATCGAGTTGTGTTACGAACCGATCCAGGTTTTTTGCCCAAGGTGGCAAGTACATTCCACCGATCTCAGAACATTGTATTGCCAACCTTTTGTAGTTTGCCACAGGGCGACTTAGAAAGAAAATGTAGTTTTCTAGATGTAAGAAGGATTCTCTTGGTCTATCTTGAGGTCACGAAGACCTTTAGGAAAACTGATGCCTTGTTTGTCCTCTTTTCTGGAGTTCACAAGGGGAATAGTGCATCTAAAGCCACATTGGCTAGATGGATAAAGCAAGCCATCTTGGAAGCTTACAAAATTAGGGAGGTCCCTACACCTTTTGTTACTGCGCACTCAACTAGAGCCTTGTCTACGTCTTGGGCTGAGAGGGCTGGTGCCTCACCGGAACAAATTTGCAGGGCTGCCACTTGGTCCAGTTACTCGACCTTCATTAAACATTATCGCCTGGATCTCCTATCAGCTCAGGAGCAGGCGTTTGGTCGTAAGGTCCTTCAGGCAGTTGTCCCTCCCTAGACTGGTAAGTTCTGGCTCATCGTCTCATGGGCTGTCATGGAAGACGCTTGGAGAAAAGCTGAGTTAGACTTACCGGTAACTCCTTTTCTGAGAGTCTTCCAGGACAGCTGGATTCCCACCCGGTATTGTCTGAAGTTATGTGTATTATGCATATGTTTTGCAGGGTCCTACGGTTCTTGAGAATACTGACATGGGCCTGGAGGACCGCCCTTTTATCTGGTGGGGGTGACATGTTTCCTGTCCTGGTAGGAGGAGCCCAAGGTCTCATGGGCTGTCCTGGAAGACTCTCAGAAAAGGAGTTACCGGTAAGTCTAACTCAGCTTTTTTACCTTAAAGCGGAGCTCCACCCAAAAGTGGAAGCTCTGCTTGTCTGCCTTCGGTGAACTGGGCCAGAAGTTCGCCCCTCCTCCTCTCTCCCCCCCGCTGCCTTCTGAGACACTTTCTAGGGCTCATAGCATGAAGGTACTCGCCCAGTTTCTAGAGCAGTTCACTAAAAATGAAAAGGTGAACTAACACTGTACACTCTCTTCCCCCCCCTCGTCCCTGCTGCACTGACCTCTGTGGAAGATTAGCTTTTACTGTCCAAACAGCCAATGTAAGGTTCCAGGGATTCAAAAGCCTTGGTGTTCTCCTGAGATGGATCAGAGTGATTCTAATTTGTCACATGCTAACGTGACTGCCTTGACCAATCAAAATCTCCCTGATCCATCCTGGCATCATCCTTAAAGTATAATTAAAGGCAAAACTTTTTAAAAAAATTTTGAATAGAGTGGATTAGAACACCTGTCTTTGTCCCTGTTAGGGAGATTCACCCCCTCTATTTGTTCTGTTTACCATTATCAGTGAAAGTAAAAAAATCCCAAATTCTGGGTTGTTCCCAGAAAATTAAGAGGAGAAATCTTCCAACGGAAACATTAGTTTTGGTGACCTTGGGGTCCCTAAGGAATTCCCTTCATTTACAGGGATTTCCTCTCACTTCCTGTTTGGCTATGGGACAGGAAGTGAAGGGAAATCTTTGCAAAGGGGCACAGATGGCTAAAAAAATTTGACAGGAATTATTACTCCTTTTTGCTCAATCCAAAATGAAAAAAAAAAAGTTTTGCCCATAGTTCTACTTTAAAGGAAGAAGACCACAGCTTTCAAATCTCCATCTCTCGGTCCGGCTCATCAAAAGGAAATTTTTCTTCATTGTCTGGGGGTGGGTCGGGTTCAGTCAGTCAGTCAGCCTCTCTCTATGCCAGTGCTTTCTTAAAGAGGTGTTCCACCCAGGGGGGCCGTCAAAAAAAAAAAAAAAATTAAAAGTCAGCAGCTACAAATACTGCAGCTGCTGACTTTTAATTGGGCACTCACCTGTCCCTGGGTCCAGTGATGCGGGGGATCGAAGCCCCGCTCGTCCCCCCCCCCCCCCCTCCGCTCGTCGGCGCCGGCATTTCAACTGTGGGCGCCGGGCTGTGGCTTCACAGCCTGGCACCCACTGCGCATGCGCGAGCGGCGCCGCGCGCCGTGATTGACCGCTCAATCACCTGGGACCTGTAATGGGTCCCAGATGATTGACAGGAGGGAGGGAGCAGAGCGGAGCCCTTCCTGTGCCTGGGGGGGAAGTGATGTCATCAGCCCAGGCAAAGGAACAGGCAGACTACGAGGGACCACCTAGCAACAGGCATTTAGAGGTAAGTGGAAAAAAAAAAAAAATATCCAAATGTTTTTTTGTTAGAATTTCTCCAGGTATTTTTGTTTTTTGGGTGGAACCCCACTTTAAGAGACTAGCTTTTTTTTTTTTTCCTATGCTTGATGTGACCCCGTGAGGGTCCAAGCTTATGGTCTCAAGGATTGGATTCCACCCTTTCCTGTCAGGGGACACTCTTCTAGATCTGTGAGTGCTGCTTAGGTTTTCTGGTATCAAGCAATTTGTTTCCAGATTGGTAAGGCTGCACCTATCTTCTGTCAACACATTTTCAAAGTTGTAATAAGTGCATGTTGCAGCCTCATCTAATGCCAGTTTCTGGCATAATGTCCTTTTTAGCTTTGTCTTTAAGGTCCAGGCAATCCCCAGCTCTGTTTTTTTCTTGGGCCTGTTAGAAATTTATAACATCTGCAAATTTAGAGGATCTGCAAAGAGGAGTGGGACAAAATCCCTCCTGAGACGTGTCCAAACCTGGTGGCCAACTACAAGAAATGTCTGACCTCTGATTGCCAACAAGGGTTTTGCCACCAAGTACGAAGTCATGTTTTGTGAAGGGGTCAAATACTTATTTCACTCATTAAAATGCAATTCAATTTATAACTTTTTTAAAATGTGTTTTTCTAGATATTTTTGTTATTCTGTCTTTCATTGTTAAACCTACCATTAAAATTATAGACTGATCATTTCTTTGTCGGTGGGCAAACGTACAAAATCAGCAGGTGATCAAATACTGTACTTGTAGGTTTGCCATTAGTAAATCAACCCCATAGTGTTGGACCTGTGTGATAAATCGATGTAATAACATTTTTGCCTTGAATTTATTAAATTGCAGTTTAAGGTGGCAAATAAAAGCAAGCAGTTGTGCTAAAGTCAGTTTTCTCAGTGCTTAACTCCATTCTGTTTGATGGGAAAGGTAGACTTTATGTAGTACTAGTTGATGTTAATAACCCACAGGGGTATTCAGGGACCATTTAATTCTTTATTTGTGCTAAGTGTGAATTTTAGTGATCCACTTTTAAACATTATAGAGCTGCTGCTCTGCACCTAATGTGCTTGTGTGGTGGGATGTAATTCTAAATGAATGGCACCATGTGAGTTGAGTGTTGCAGTAACAACATCCATTACTGAAACAGGTGTGACGCCAGCCTTAATTCTCACATTGGTGACATATATGTTTCTTTTATGATGTGTTTTCTTAGACTATGGGTATACTGTACATTTTACTTGCTCTTCTATTTTGGTTTAAAACTTTCAATGCTGCAGTATAGATTTCCACTGCTTTAATGAACTTTGTATTCTGAGTTCTGCTGAAAATCTAATTAAACTTTTTTTTTTTTTTTCCCTTTTTCACAGCCCTCCTGGGTCATATTATCCGTTCGATGTGGAGTCCGTCTTCCGTATCCTTGAAATTGCTGTTCTCCAATTTTATATAGTTTTGGTTTTTCTCTACTTTACTTTTAATTTAGTATCTCCTTTCAGTGCTCACACATGTTTGACATGTAGGCTGTATTACAAGGTGCTTAAAAGTATAAAATACTTGTTAAGATTGTTTGACTGTACATACTGCTTTTCAATATAGTGTTAAGTCAGGTCCTTGCTCTACTTCTAAACTGAGCAAATAAAAACTGGAATGTAACTAGTTGCTGAGGCATTTTCTGGGTGATTCTTTTTTTTTTTTTTTCTTGTAAATACCAAACGGATTCAGAACTTTTTATTAGGCTTGCAGTTAGTGTTACTAAACCCAGGACCCTGCACTCACTATATCCGCTCTCCCACAGTACAGTGAACATGGAAATGCAATTTTAGTAAATATAAACTGCTAAATACCTTTTCTCATCAGCAGTATATAGCAGTCTTGTGACTTCTATGAATGCCTATTAAAGCTTGTACGAGGAGTTTTCATTCTCTTCTGACTGTCCTATGAGGCTGTATGACCCCTGACCCTCTGTCTGAACAGTGCTGATTGGTCCTGTGTTGATCACATGCACTTTCCCAAGAAAAGAAAAAAAAACTTGCAATACGCATCAAACCCAGCATGTGCAAAATGAGTAAGTATTAACCCTTTAGGTTCCACAGTGAGTATAACAAGCATGCTTTACTGAAAATACAGACTGATTTTACTGTTGTGGGTTTAGTAACATTTAATAAAACAAATGAAAAATGTGCTTAATAAGGTGAATACTGTATTAGTCTGGTGATAGTCTTTGCCAAAAGACCTTGCAGAACTGATGTTGAGAAACTGTTATAGCATACAGTGGCTATTTTGGGCCTTAGTCATGTTGTCTGTATTGATTCTGAACAATCATTACATTAGTCCCAGTCAGTGTTCGTTGACAAAATGTTTTTGTCAGTGGCATCTTTGCAGTGACTAAAACTAAACGAAAAGTACACCACATTTTCGTCCACTGACGGAAATCAATTCCGTTTTCGTTAACAAACTAAAATGTGAGGCAGGGACTTTTACCCTCGGCATTTCCGGTTTCCACAGAGCTCCGCCTGCTTCCTCTGGATGGAGCCCGGTGTCTTGTCGAATACAGTCCCCTATCCAGAAGTGTCCGTCCTATACTGCGCAGGCGCAGTACGGAGGACAAACGAGACGCCGAAAGTCTCTGAAGTTCAACAGCTGATCGTCAGCTGTACACGGCGCCTGCGCATTTATTCTTACCCTATGTCCAGGATCATTCCCTACTATCCAAGTGGACATAGAGTTAGAATAAATAGTTGCCGAGCGCAGCGAGGCCGTGCCCGAAGCGCGGCGAGCGAAGCGAGCCCGCGAGGGGCCCTCTTACACAGCCATCGCTAACAGGTGCCCGAGCGCCGTGTACAGCTGATGGTCAGCTGATCAACTTCGGACATTTTCGGCATCTCCTGCTGCTCCGTACTGCGCAGGCGCTGCGCCTGCGCAGTACGGGGCGGACACTATCTGATAGGAGGACACTATATGTCAGAACACCGGCATTTGTAGATAGGAGGCTGTCCGAGCAGATGGTTAGGCCATCAATGGCTGTTATCTGCAGCCTGAAGGGGGATGTTCTATTAGGATGGCGGGGGCTTGGCTGTGTAGTTGGCCCTCTCACACACTGCCTCTGTAGATACATGCCTGCAGGGCTGATTGGATCTCTACTAGTCCAGTGAGGCAAGGGCTGTGTGTCACGGAAGACAGAGTGATCTGATCACACTGATCTCCTTACAAGGACTGTGGGCTCTCTGCTTTCTGTGGACACCTTTTCATACTGCTATATAGAAAGGTCTTCTTTGTCAATAGGCTTTGCAGCTTGTCCATTACGGGAGAGCAGCGCACTGTCTGATCTGTGCAGGATTAATCCTTTTGCTGCCAAATCTGTTTTTGCACCCATGCTTAAAACAAAAATCAATTTTGTCCATAGACGCCGAATGCAGGACTCTGCCCTGCCCCCCGGCAGCCACATCATTGGATTTGATTGACAGCAGCAGGAGCCAATGGCTGCACTGCTATCAATCTATCCAGTCAAGAGCTGAGAACCCTGGGCAAAGAGAGAGCGTGTCCCTGTGGGACAAGTTCGAGGGTTCAGGTAAGTAAAGCGGGGGGGCTGGGGGGCCGGTCACTGCGAGGTGTTTTTTCACCTTAATGCGTAGGATGCATTAAGGTGAAAAAAACACAAACCTTTACAACCCCTTTTAAAGATGTTATGACTAAATCTGTAGTGCGTGTTCAAACCTTAATACTGTACCATAAATAACCTATTTATTTTTTTTAGTATTCTTTACAGGCTGAACTAGAGTCCTTTGTACTCGAAGAACATACCTTGTGCAATGCCATGTTAAGAAATATTGTTTTTTTACTTCCGATTCCTCTCACTCTGTACACATGTTTGCTCTGCATTTTAATGCAAACCACTCCTTTTTTGGACACTGTAAGGTCTACATCTAAGCAATCCATCAGCGTTTGGCTGTCAGACGTACTTGTAATCTTTAGCACCACAAGGGAATATCGATGTCATTGGTGGACGTTGCCAGATGAGAGCTGCATGTTAATGCAGCTTGTCAAGTATTGCCCACAACCTGTGGCTCGCAGGAAATTGAATGCTAGTGCAAGGTTCAGTTTTTTTTTAGATTGTTATGGTGAAGTGTGGGCTGACTGGTTTCTGGTGGCAGCCTGATTACTTTTCCCTTTCCAGGTGGGGGTGAAAAACAAACAAAAATGCCTAGAAGTGTGCTTTTGCTTTTCCCAAATGTGGTAGTACCATACATTTTGGTATCAAGACAGTATTCTGTATACGGCTTACTTATGCATAAGGTTTTGTAAAGTTTTGCATGTCTCTTGTTGAAATAATAAAATATTTATACCCTATTTAAAGCTTTCCTTAACAAGAAATTCTCAGAGAAAATGGATTTTCTCCAGAGTCTGATCAAATATTTTTTGGCGTGACTGCTTGCCTTTCACAAGTATGTTTCAAAACAAATGACTTTAGATGATGCATTTACCTGAAGGCGTACAAATAAATGTAGAATCTGGGAGTTAATCCAGCCAAGGGCACACTTTTTATTCACCTGTTGTTCACACAACCGTTAAGTAGGCAGTTGGGTGGCTTTTTTTACTGCTTCTGGATTGCCAATCAAAGCCACTTAGTTATTAAAACAGGAACCAGAAGGAGGTGTACACACAGCAGCATTGGCATTGCCTTGATTTGCAGTAAGGCAAAAATAAAGCTACCTGCAGATATATGCAGCCACCTCCGTTCACTTCCATTGAAACGCACTGTAAATGTGCCTAAGAAGTTAGAGGTGCTGTTGCAAAGTGTCCAAAAGTGATTTTCACATTTTAGCATTGTAAAAAAAATAAATAAATATATACATATATCACACACACACATCAAACGAGGTGCTTGAAGAACACTCGTACAACTTGTCTGAAATGCTTATGAATGCACTTTAGCTTAAAATATAACTAAAAACAAAACTTTTTTTTTTTTTTTGTGTTGAATAGAGTGGAGAAGGATTAGAACGCTTGTCAGGTTTTATTGCTGTCTGTACCCCCTTTAGGGAGATTCACCCTCTCTATTTGTCCTGATTGCCATTCTCATTGAAGTGAAAGTAAAAGAAAATCCCACATTTTTGGTTGTCACCAGTAATAAAGGGGAAATCTTCCAATGGGGACACTAGTTCTGGTGACATCGGGGTTCACAATTCCCTTTTCAGTTGCAGGGATTTTCTCTCACTCCCTGTTTGGCTATGGGACATGGAGTGAAGGGAAATCTTCACAATGGGACACATAGTGGGGGGAAAAAAAAAAATCTGACGGGTTATAACCCTCCCTTACTTTATCCAAAAAATTTTGACTATACGAATTGTGTCTAAAAAGTTTGGTGACTGATATCAGAAAACAAACAAAACTGATGCCTTTATTTACCTTTTTAAAAATTGCCATCCTGCACAACACACTTTTGGCAATGTTCATAAAGCTTCTGGAAACTGTCAGCAAAGGGCTCTTTAGGAATCGATCACAGAACCATTGTCGCACATTCTTGGATTGCCGCCATGTTCGCAAAATGTGTGCCTTTCATGACACTCTTCAGGTGGGGAAACAGAAAAAAGTATGAAAGACCTTGAACCCGTTCCACCTATTGCTGCTTGGAACTGTATCGAACTGGTAGCACCAAGTCTCATCCCCCTTGAAGATGGTTTGCAGAAAGGATGGATTCTGGTCACACATGACAATGAAAACTCCAGAGGTTTCCATCCATTTTGCTTTCTATTCGTCTGTAAGTTTACAGACAGATCTTGCTCTTGCCCAAATCTTCACTGACGATGGTGCACATCGTTTACTTGCTAATGCCCAATTCCTCTGCCATCAATCGTAGAGTCAGTTGCCAAACTCATGCCAGTATTTGTCGCACTCGCTCAATCATGTTTGGGGTTCTGCTTGTTGACGACTGACTCGAACGGGGCACATCCTCAGTCGTTTCCTTCCTGTTGTGTAAATGTTTGAACTAGTCATAAACACCTTTTCTGCTCACGGCTTCCGTCCCTTGCACCAAAATTTAATGTATCTCGGTTGCTACTTTCCTCAATTTTGTAGCAGAAATTGATGTGCACTCGTTGCTGAATTGCACTGTGGCCCTACCTCTCACATTGACTACATTCGACTGCCCGCAGTGGGTTTACCCTGATGGTCACATGTACGCCACACTAGGTGGCACTTCTCAACGTGTTTCTGAATAGCCATGTGCATGCATGCGCACCTGGCCCATGTTGGTGTTTGAGATCAGACCATTCACCAAACTTTTTAGACACTTCTCATAGTTCTACTTTAAGGAGCAAATGAAAATGGCGGTTTCAGTTAAAATGTAATCATTTTAACCCCTTCCTGACCAGCCGCCGCAGTTATATAGCAGCAGGTTGGCACAGCTGAACGAGCCATCATAGCTGTATGTCTGCTCTTTAAGACGCTGTAGCAGGTGCGCGTGCGCCCGCAGCCGATGGCGGGAGCAATGACCGCCGGGCACCTGCAATCGCTCTTGACAGAGCAAAAACCTGGGATCTGTGTGTGTGTGTAAACACACACAGATCCCGGTTCTGTCAGGGGAGAGGAGACAGAATACGGGTTCTAAGGCACAACGATCTCTCTCCTCCAAGTCAGCCACATTCCCCCACGGTTAACCCCTTGATCATCCCCTAGTGTTAACCCCTTCCCTGCCAGTGATGTTTATACAGTAATCAGTGGCTATTTTAGCTCTGATCGCTGTATAAATGTCAATGGTCCCAAAAAAGTTTTCGATGTGTCCGTCGCGATGTTGCAGTCTCGATTTAAAAATTTTTAAATCCCCGCCGTTACAAGTATTAAAAAAAAAAAAAAGCAATAAAAATGCTATAAATCTATCCCCTATTTTGTAGACGCTATAACTTTTGCTAAAACCAGTCAATATATGCTTGTTTCGATTTTTACCAAAAATATGTAGAATACATATTGACCTAAACTGATGAAGGAACTTTGCTATAAAAAAAAATATTCAAAAAACAAACAAAACAAAGTACAAAATATATACTTTTTTTTTTTTTTTTTTTTTTTATTGTTGGTCTTTTTTTTTGTTGATAGCGCAAAAAATAACTGCAGAGGTGATCAAATACCACCAAAAGAAAGCTCTATTTGTGGGGTAAAAAAAGGACATACATTTTGTTTGGGTACAGCGTGGCACGTCTGCGCAATTGTCAGTTAAAGCGACGCAGTGCCGTATCGCAAAAAATGGCCTGGTCAGGAAGGGGTTAAATCCTTCCGGGCTGAAGCGGTTAAATATAATTTAATAGAAGGTGTATATTATTAGGAAAATATAGAAAGAAAGGTAGTAGTATACTGTGTATTATGTGCTTGATTGAAAAAAAAATGATTATTGAAGATACATTTTGGTTTTGTAGTATGGAGGATGAATAACAGGTAGAGTAGTGAACATAACATATAAAGGAAGAAATGGGGGGGCGGGGTGTATGCAGTGCATGGCCTAGAATCACTGTATCCAGGTTCTTCATATAGGCTTTATTACTTTTTAAAGCTAGCTGCATCTATATCAAACCTGTTGGCCTATGTTTTTCTTCAGGGGTTTGTTCCAAGCAGAATATGTTGGTAATTTTGTTTTTATCTCCTCTACCACCTAGTCCATAATGTTTCATTAGTATTACATTTACTTTATGTCTAGCAATAGTTGTCAGCTTTTGTTGTCTCTTCAAATAGCGGAATGAACTGCAACACTCTAAAAGAAAGCTTTTATTGTCTTTTGCCATCTTCATGTAAAAGTTTTGCACCAATCTCCATCATTCTACTTCCTTTGTTTAGATATCACCTGACGACAGAAATGCTCTTTGGGCTCTTATTACTTTTTATGGTGGTGACTGTCAGCTAAGCCTCAATAAAAAGTGCACTCATTTAATTGTTCCTGAACCAAAAGGGGTAAGTGCCATGCAAACTACTTCAATGTGTAAAATATGGAAATATGGGGGTTTGTGTAATTTAACTTCAAGTAATTGGTAGTTAACATGTTGTACAGTGATTCTCAAACTGTGCCGTGTGTGTGTGTGTGTGTATGTGTATGTGTGTGTGTGTGTGTGTGTGTGTGTGTATATATATATATATATATATATATATATATATATATATATATATATATATATATATATATTGTCTTTTTCAGTCTGTCAATTTTCTCTAATTATATTATAATAGAGACCGTTCCATTCCAACGTTGATGCCTATAAATAAAGTTTGTTCATTGTTTAGCGATGGAGAAATACTTAAGTCTGAAAATGCACGCCGCTTGTTTGTCGACTTTGAAGCCTCGCTTCAATCTGATTTGCTCTCCAAAGCAGGGCACAGCCTTCACATTAAATTAAAAATAAATAAGTTCTTTTGTTAACTGTTAAATCTTTTTTCAGGTGTGCCGTAAAAATTTTTTGGTGCGCCGCAAGACAAAAGTTTGAGAAGCACTGTTGTGAAACACACACCACTTGGCTATAAATTTAATGAATATTTCTTCTACTGTTATCCAGAAATCATTGCAACTGTGCTAAAGTCAAGAAGTCCACTAAGATAAAGTTAACCACTTAAGGACCAGCCGCCGCAGTTATACTGCAGCAGGTTGGTTTACCTGGGCGAATTCACCGTCATGGCACATCGGCCACTTTAAGAGCTCTAGGGGGGGCGCACGTGTGACGCCGATGCCCGCCGGCCATCCGCGATCGCTCCTGACAGACAGAACGGAGATCTGTCAATGTAAACAGACAGATCTCCGTTCTGTCAGGGGAGGAGAGGCAGATCTGCTGCTCCTAAAGATTAGGAACAACGATCCGTCTCCTCCAGGCAGTGCCATCCCCCCACAGTTAGAACACACATGAGGAAACACATTTAACCCCTTGATCGCCCCTAGTGTTAACCCCTTCCCTGCCAGTGACATTTATACAGTAATCAGTGGCTATTTTTAGCTCTGATCGCTGTATAAATGTCAATGGTCCCAAAAAAGTATTACGTGTCCGATCTGCCCGCCGCAATGTCGCAGCCCCACTAAAAATCGCTGATCGCCGCCATTACTAGTAAAAAAATACTAAAAATGCCATAAATCTATTCCCTATTTTGTAGACGCTATAACTTTTGCACAAACCAATCAATATAGCTTATTGTGTTGGTTTGTTTTTTAAACCAAAAATTTGTAGAATATTTATCGACCTAAACTGATGAAGAAATATTTGTCTTTTTACATTTTTTTTTTTTTTTTTTGGGATGTTTACTATAGCAAAAAAAAAAAATATTGTCAGTTAAAGCGACGCAGTGCTGTATCGCAAAAATGGCCTGGTCATTAAGGGGCAAATCCTTCTGGTCCTTAAGTGGTTAATCTAAGATTTATCAAATTCAGAGTATCCAGCAGGCTTTCTATAGTCTTTTATAGGTGGGCTCTTATTTAAGAACAGGCTGTAGTGATCTTAGATAGTGATGGCTGAACCATGAAGAGCACTGGCCTGCATTATGCTTTTTCAGATTCATAAGATTAAGATACAGCTAAAGGGATTTAGCTAATAGGGGAGCTATAGGAGCTTTTATAGGAACTAAATGGATTCCTGGTGTATTGACACTAGTGCATGCTATAAAATAAAATACTGTATCTTATTGGGGCTGACGTACATTTATTTAAACTTTTATCTTTTTTTGAGCTGTGGATTATGTAGGCCTTAGTCTTATTTTCTTATTTGTATCTGTAGACCAAGTATGAATATGCTTATCAGAGAGAGAACATTAAAATAGTTGCTCCGGACTGGGTTTTGGATTCAATATCTGAGAAGAACAGGAAAGATGAAGCACCTTATCACCCACGTCTTATAATCTATGAAGAGGAGGAGGAGGAGGAAGAAGAGGAGGACGAAGAGGAGGAAGAGGTAGAAGATCAGGACTCCCAAAATGCCAGTGCAGATGAGGATAGATATTCTTCAAAATCTAGTCCAGCGTCCTCACGGGAGCAATCTCCTACACCAAACCAAGAACGCTCACCAAAACGCAGTGGCACAGTGAAAATTAAAGAGGAGCTGATGTTTGATGACTCCGATGATTCCTCCCCTGAAAAGCAGGACAGAAACCTGAACTGGACTCCAGCAGAAGTTCCACAGGTGTCGTCTACAAAGCGAAGGCTCCACCAGGGAAAAGATTCAGGACTGATTAATTTGTGTGCAAATGTACCACCTGTACCAGGGAACATTTTGCCACCTGAAGCTCGGAGTAATTTGCTCACGTCCATCACTGGAACTGCAGGTTCTGAAAGACCAGACATGATGCCTTTCAGAAGTCCGGCAGTGAGAACACTTAGAAACATTACAAACAGTGCAGAGATACAGCAAATCAATAGACCCTCAAATGTAGCTCATGTAAGTATTCATTTTTTTTTTTCATTACAAGTTTTTGTATGTTAATTCTGAACACTTGTGATTAGCATAATGAATATCTACAGTGTATTAGTCTAAGGTTATGTTTTGTTTTTGTTTTTTTTGTTTTTTTTTAACTAGTTGTGTAGTTCTACATTTTTCTACTTGTTTTTAGCAGAAATGTGCTATATGAGGTGTAAAAAGTACACTACATTTTCAACCGCATAGTATTATGCAGGTTTGCATACAAGATAACTTGGTTTTGAGGAGTGCTTAAAGGTAAACTTTCAGAGTTTTCAGAGACAGAGCAACATAGAGGCGCAACCAGTTTCTGACTTCTCATTGCTATGCATTTAAAGGGTTAGTTCACCTTTACCAAAAAACTGCCTTTGCAGATAAGGGACATCTGTAGATAAAAACAAGCTGTCAGCTATATGACCAAAATTGAATACCCTTGATATAAGTACCCCATGAAGCGTGACTGGAAAACTCCCAAAATGTTGTAAAGGATGTTGCTAAGAGAAGTCTAGCTGTTACTGTTCACCACAGGAGTGAGCTTTTTCTCTGATTCAAAGCCCTTCGCATGTGCTTTCTCTCCCTGATGCAGCAGCTCTGAGCTTGCCGTTTTGAGAACTTGCCCCTGTGATGTTGAAGGTAAACATAGATGGGTCGAGGTTCAGCAAGGACCGGCAAAATTTGTATCAATTTATGGCCTACCCACTAGAGAAACATTGATATGGCGATCTGCTTCTTTCAAACAGGCATACGACAAATTTTTCATACGATCAGTGCTACAGCCAAAAATCTGCAGCACTGATCAGTGTATTCTGACAGTGGAGTCTCCATTGTCAAAATACAGTAGCGCTGCATGGAGGATTCCTTCATCCACCTCAAATGTGTGAATGAGGGAATCTGTTCATGTTTTTTGTGTCAGCCGCCTGGCTGATTAAACAAAAAAAGGTCCATCCTGTAAGTTTTCTTGTCAGGCTTCATGAGGTACGTAAATGGCCTACACTTTTAGCAAGGGCATTATTTAACTTTAGTTAAAGTTGCAGAGTTTATTTCTATCTAGAAATGCCCTTTATTTCTATAAGCAGTTTATTGGTAAAGGTGAACCAATCCTTTAATGACTTAAAACAGCGTTCCGCCCAAAAAAAATTAAAAGCCAGCAGCTACACATACTGCAGCTGCTGGCTTTTAACAATAGGACACTTACCTGTCCTGGAGTCCAGCGATGTCGGCACTGCAGCAGATGTTTCCATCAGCTGTCGGGTGCTGCCGCCGCCATTGGGGGTAAGGGTACCCGTCAGTGTAGCCTTACGGTTTCATGCCGGGAACCCTACTGCACATGCGCAAGGCCCTGCTCCTCTCTCCTACTGGCCCAGCGACAGGGAGAGGAGGAGGAGGGAGCCCCGTAGTGATGTCATGGGCCGCGGAGGTCCCGTGACTCCTGGAAGTGGGAACGGGATACCTGTCAGACAGGTATCCTGTCACCCCCCCCCCCTCCCCCCGAAAGGTGCCATTTGTGGCACCGGAGGGGAAGAGAAGACAAATGAGCGGAAGTTCCACTTTTGGGTGGAACTCCACTTTAAGACTTGATCGATCTGCATACTTTTTGCCCCATTGTTAAAGTGTGTTTCCACTTTTGCAGTCATATTTGAGAGAATCCTGCAATATGTTCGTGTTCCCATTTACAAAACATACAGGTGGGGGGGTGCGGCATCTGGCAGGCACTGGTGGGGGGCTGCGGCATCTGGCAGGCACTGGTGGGGGGCTGCGGCATCTGGCAGGCACTGGTGGGGGGCTGCGGCATCTGGCAGGCACTGGTGGGGGGCTGCGGCATCTGGCAGGCACTGGTGGGGGGCTGCGGCATCTGACAGGCACTGGTGGGGGGCTGCGGCATCTGACAGACACTGGCGGGGCTGCATTGATCTCTTGTATCATGTCTGCAGGCGCACTGAATGGAAATTATACTAATACTATTAGCAATGTGTTAGTTAAAGTAAGAGATTGCAGACATACAAGAGATGGTCAGAGACTGAAGACTGCATTTTTCTTGAGCTTTTCCTGCACTAAATGTGCCAATAATGGCCACAAATAAATTCATATTAATTTAAATTGAAGATATTAATAAATACGTTGCATATAATACAATTCTATATTAAAATATAATTTTTTAAAAACTGACGTTTTGCATCCTGCATTTTCGGTTTCGGCAGTAAAATTTCTATTCAGTGCACCTAAGATATAAAACTCTGAGTGGACAAGAAAAAAAAACGCCAAATCCCGTTCTACCACCACTGCGCTCTGTATGGTGAATAGTAACCCAATCAAAGCTGCCACTTTAAAATTTATATATGGAAAAACTGAATCACCCCTAAGGAAAAGACACCGCGAGGGGGTGTCAGTACTCACCGCAAGCCCACATTAGAGGGGTAGCGCCACTCTTCATCTCTTTGTGTCCTTTCCTTAGGTGTGATTCAGTGCACCTAAGATGTCCTAGGAGAAGGTGGCTGACAGCAAGTTTAGTGTGATCTGTCCAAATGGAAAGACCTGGGACAGGCTGAGTCCAACTCTCATTAACATACATTGCATGAGGCTGGCTTCTAAATATTTAACCCTTTATTTGGAGAGACAGTTTCCTTATCAGCTGTAAACTAGATTTGATGAGATCTGCCTGCGTACAGATTGGGTTAAATATGGCAAATGACGCTCCCCATTTCCAGCTAAACAAGAAAGAACAAAAGCTGCCCATAGATGGGTCCAAATTCAGCTGGTTCAACGGTCACTGGCCAAATTTCAATCCATGTTCATGGAGTATGATCACTGTGGTTGTACAGAAGTTGATCTACTTATTGACTTCTGTATAACCACCCCGATGGAAAATTTCTTCTTGATCAGCACTGCCGGCTATAGACTGCATCGCTGATCTGTATTCTGATGGCGGGAAGTCGGCATACTGTCATAATACAATGACACAGCGGGGGATTCCCTCGAATATATGGATGGGGGAATTGGTTGAACAAAAAAAAAAACCTGAACCATCTATGGTCAGCTTTAAGTGGAACTTCAATACTGATGTTTCCATTAAATATAAAAAAAAAATGGCTGCAAAAGCGGAAATACACTTTCAAGCATTGAACCAATTTGGATAGGTATAACCGCCAGGCAATTAGCAACTTCCTTGTCAGTCAGGAAAGGCTTATTTAAAAAAAATACATGCTGCATTTTGCAAATTTTTTTTCATTAAGTTTAATTAAAAATGAATTAAATAAAAAGTTCCAGGTGTTCAGATATGACCTATGGTTTTTTTTTTTTTTTTTTTTAAAGCAACATTTTAAGTCCACTTTTGGTCTTGCTTATGTTGCTGAACTACACTGTAAACCCGAAAGTCTCACGCCTAAGTGATGCACGTACACAGACATTTACACATCTCTTTATTAACCACTTCTCCTTAGGTGGACATATGACATCCTGGAGTTTAAGGCTCCTTTCACACGGATCTCCACTGAACCGGCAGATGACAGGTCCATCTCTGCTCACTGAGCCGCTGATTTCTATGGGGAGATTGGGTGAAAACGAACAGCGTGTCCGTTTTTCATAAGATCTCATTCGATCCGCCAGAAGCATGGCTGAACGTATCGCCATACGTCTGTCTTGATCGGATGGCAGGCAGGTGTCAGCGGACATATCTCTGCTGAAATCCGCTTGCCCATAGGAGTGGGTGGTTGCCCAGTTGGATATGCCTGAAAAATGGATAGGCGGATCTGAGCAGGCCTATCGTGTGAAAGGGGCCTAAGTGGTTAAATCTGAATGATGGCAGTGCAGTCATCATTCAGAGATCTTCTTTTTCTGCCGGCATTTCCCTATAGTGTAAAAACAATCATAGTGGCTGTTCAGCTATTCAATTGTTTTTACAGGCGGTGGGTGGGGACGTCGGGACTTGGGAGGCGAGCCAGAGAATGAATTGGCCGATTACCATAGAGAATACCGCGGACCAGATGGTCCACAGCAGCCTCCATGACCTTCGGAGGCCGGGCGCGACGTTATGATGTAATTTCCGGCCTTGGCAGATGTAAAGCCTGCTGTTGCAGGGACGCAGAGATCGTGTTTTTTTTTTTTTTTTGTTCTTTTTTTTAATTTCAGGTTCTCAGCCTAGAGGCGAGATCTCTCTGCAAAGAGAACCTGTCATGCCCTACTCCTATTACAAGGGATATTTACATTCCTTGTAATGGGAATAAAAGTTTTTTAAAAAAATAAAGAGAATGTGTCAAAATAACAATAAATGAAAAAATTGAAAGTGCTCGCATACAGAAGCGAATGCATACGTACGTTGGGCCTGCATATGTAAACAGTGTTTAAACCACATGTGAGGTATCTTCGAGAACGTTAGAGCGAGAGCAATATTTCTAGCCCAAGACCTACTCTGTAACTCTAAACAGGTAACCTGTAAAACAAGCACCTGTTTGGCGCCATTCCACGAGTGTGCACAATTTTAAAGCTTAACATGTTTGGTATCTATTTACTCGGCGTAACTTTGGTTTAATTCCTGTAAAAAAAAAAAAAAAAAAGCATTTCAAAAATTGTTGCTCAAATATCGTGTAACTTAAAAAGTTAAAAAAGTGACCACCATTTTAATCCCTATCGTCTCTGCTAAAAAAACATATATAATGTTTCGGGATTCTGAGTAATTTTCTAGCAAAAGATGATTTTTACATGTAGGAGAAAAGTGCCAGAATAGGCCTGCTATGGAAGTGGTTAAACTAGATGCTGGCTTTTATGGTTTACTGTAATTTTTATATTCTTTCTTTCACTGCCTTACGTTGTATGAGTATGTCATGGCAATTATTCCTTCTCAAATGTCCTAAAGGGGGTGGCCTTTCTAACAAAGGATGGCGTAGAATGGACGGTGTATGTTAAACGTACTTTGTGGAATTGCCAGGGAATTAAAATGGTTGTAAACCTCAAACATGAAATATGAACAAAGCATATCCCTCTATAATATGTACTTGTCTCAGTCCAGAGCATCCTGACAGGTTTTCCTGACACCAAGAGAAAAAAGGTGAGGAGGATGGAGCTACAGTTGATTGACAGCCTCAGATCTGTTGCTGGGGAGGGGTGGGGGGGTTGCTTATTTTTATATATTTTTTTTTGTTCTTAATTTCATTTATTATTTCCCCCCCAAAAACTTCAGCGCTCTCCTCGCTGAGCTCTGCAGTTTGTATTTTTGCACTCCTTGTTTTCTGACAGCTCAGACAAGCTTTATAAATGCATTTTTAACAGATGTAGAGAGAAGAGGGCCCCAGATAAACAGGTACTTATGTAGGAGGATTTGTTTCATCTCTGTATCACCTGAGGCGAGTCACTTCACTGGGTATATATAAGGGTTTACAACCACTTTAAGCTTCCTGCACCATTAGAATGGTGCACAAAACTGTCAGGATTGGCATGCGCCACTTTAAAGTGGTTCTAAGGGCGTGAGTATTTGTAAAATAACTTCTTAGAACAATTCCCCCCCAAATACTTACCTGGTAAGCGACTTGTTAGGGGGGCACTTAGAGAAGAGGAGTAGCAGACAGAGCTAGCGGGGGACCCCAAAAGGGGAGGTTCAAGGCTGCTCCGTTCAATATCTTTGCACAGAGCAGGTAGCCATAACATGTTTATTATTTTGAGAAAGAAAGTGATATTGTATTTTTATATATATATGTATGTATGTGTGTGTATGTATATATATGTGTGTGTGTGTGTGTATATGTGTATATATATATAGATATATATCTATATATATCTCTGCTTTAACTAAGCAGATAGACCTGTTTCAGGTCCTTCTGCACTAGTTTCTCTTTCAGAGCGAAATAGAAACTAGTGTAGGGTCGGCACCTAATAAACGGAGAACACAGCAGTAGATCCACACCAGCTTAGAGATGGGGTATGGAAAGTGAGCTGTCGGCAGTGATCAAACTGCACAAGCAGAGCCTGCAGGGTCCATCTTTCCTGTTTCTGTGCTGTCTGGCATAGCCAAATCAGAACGGCGAACTGATTACTTGAAAATTCAAGTGGAACTTCACTTTCTCAATCCACATTATTTCATTATTTTAATCCTAATGCTACTAACATTAGTAAATAAAAAGTATATTATAGTTTCTTGTTTTAAACTTTTTTTTTTTTTTTTTTTTTTTTTATTTACACGTTTGTTCAGTTACTTCTTGGTTTCTGGCCTAGACAAATAACACACATCCCCGTCAGCCTTCAGAAGGGGAGGTGGGGTTTTCTTAGCTAAGCACACCCTCCTGCTGCATGCCTGAGCTAGGGGTGAATGGATTCCATGAAGTAAATGCTACATAGATCATCTGCCCGTACTGAAGATGGCTGTGGCTATAAATGCTAGGGAGTGTTGTTCAAAGTGATTTCTCAGCAAAAAAAAAAAAGCATGGAGACGTGGATGGATAGGGAGTTTGGTTTGTATATTAAAAAAATGAATCAAAATTGTGCCTAGGCGATCCGAGCGAAAGTTCTTCTCTCTCCCTTCCTCTGCAGTCCTAGAAGATTGCAAGACCATTTAGCAGGCGTGGCACGATGCGCACCCAGCTGGGAAGCTGCAAGCTGTCAGCCAGGTACCCACAATTAAATGCTGGAGCGGGAGAGAAGCGACGGTTCAGGTGACCACATTGCTGGATCCTGGGACAGGTGAGTGTGTGTTTATTAAAATTTTTAATAAACACATTCGACTGGAGCTCCACATTAGTCACAATGACAGAAGGTATCAATGAACTACTACAGCTCTCAACAGCTGGTAGTTCATTGAGAACTACATTCCCTTAGCCTCAAAGGCTGTTGGTACTTGTAGTTTATTTATTCACAGAACCCTTTGAATGAATGACGTGGCAATGTGGGTGGAGCCTTGTAAGGCCGCACTCTTTTTTAATAGTGACAGCGGGTGTGGGGAGAAGATCCCTGGCCCGCTGCCACAGGGAGGGGAGCGGGCGGGAAACATGTTACATGTTCCACCCTAAAAACAAGTGGAATTTGAAATGTGTAACTTTTTCCCAAAGGTGAACATATCCTTTCAATTTGGGGAAGATGTTTGTAGCATGTCTGTCTGCTGTTGTAAGGAAAGTGGAAAGTTTCACAGCTTTGGTCTTAGGCCTTTTTTTATCTTGTATATTCTCATATAGATTTTACAAACCCTGTCGGCCTCTACCAAAAGTTTAGAGCAACAAGGTAACCATCCGCAGCAAGGTCATCCAAACGCAATGTTGTTCAGTCAAGTAAAATCCTTAACACCAGAAGCGCAACAACATTTGTTACAACAACAATCCCATCAAACACAACCGCAACAACAACAACATCATCCTCTGGTGCAACTTCAGCCTCAACAGCTTATGCAATTGCAGCAACAACAGCAGCAGCAACAGCAGCATCAACAAGTAACTCAGCAAGTTTTCCCACAACATCAGTTTTCACAAGTGAACCAACAGCATCACTTTACTCAGCTGCAGTTTTCTCAGCAACAGCTCCATCGACCACAGCAGCAAACCATGCAGCGCTTTCAGCAGCAGCATGTTCTGCAGCAGCAGCTTCAACAATTACAGCAGCAGCAACATCTTCAGCAGCAGCAGCAACAACAGCAGCAGTCTCTACAGCAAACCTTGCAACAGCAGAATATACAGCAGATCCTTCAGCGTCAGCAGACTCCTTCACAGCAACAGGCACTACAGCAGCAGCAACAGTCACTGCAGCCAGCTATACAGCAGCAACAGACTCTTCAGCAGAACATGCAGCAGCAAACACTTCAGCAACAGACCCTTCAAACAAGCATTCAACAGGCTCTCCCACCAGGTGTGCAACAACAACAGCAGGGTCAGGTCTTGCAGCAGAATCTTCAACAGAGCATTCAGCAGATTCAGCAGCAGAATATGCAGATACAGCACCTGACTCTTCAGCAAAAGCAACAATTACAGCAGCATGCTCTTCAACAGCAGCAGCAGCAGCAGATTCAGCCCCATGCTTTACAGCAGCAAATGTCATCACATACACTGCAACAGCAGCAGCAAATTCAAAACCAAGCTCTACAACAGCAACAGATTCAGTCGCAAACACTTCAGCAGCAGATACAACCACAGGGACTTCAGGCACAGCAGCATCAGATGCAGGCCCAGACTTTGCAGCAGCAGCAAATCCAGACTCAGTCACAGCATCAAATACAAGCACAAACACTGTCGCAACAGCAACATCATGCACAACCACAAACACTTCAACAGCAGCATCAGATGCAACCACAGACTCTTCAGCAGCATCAGCTCCAGTCACATAACATTCAGCTTCAACACCAAATTCAAACACAGGGCCATCAGCAACACCAGATACCTTCACAAATGTTGCAACAGCAGACACTTGCCCAACAACAGCAGCTGCAACAACAAACTCTACAGCTTCAGCAGCAGCAAATGAAACAGCAGCAAATGCAGCAACAGACACTACTGCAGCAACAAATTCAACAACAAACCCTGCAGCAGCAGCAACAGATACAGCAAGCAAGCTTACAGCAGCAGCAAATGCAGCAGTCGCAAACATCACAAATACAGCAGACAGCACTCCAACCGCAGCAAGCCCAGCAGGCAACATTGCAGCAGCCTTCAATGCAACAGGCAGCTCTTCAGCAGCCTCCACTGCAGAACCAAGCAGTTCAGCAACAGAAACACAATCTCCAGCAGATTCAGCAGCAGATCCAGCAGCAGCAAATGCAACGGTTACAACAACGGCAAATGCAAAATCAAACCCAGCAACAACTAGGTCAGCAGGTGCAGCCTCAAGCTACTAGTCAACAACCGCCCCAGACTCAGCAGTTGCACGGCCACGACCCATCTCTGGAAAGTAAGTTGAACATGTATATTCATGGCAACATTTTTGGTTTATTTTACTGAATAAATGTTTTTCTTTATTTTGACAATTTTGAACATTTTTGCAAAAGAGGATTTGTGCTTGATGAACAGCACATTCATGAGGTGAAGATTTACAAATAGCAATGACAATCAAAGCTTAGCCAGTCAGATTTCAATTTTCTAACCTGTAAAAGTGTCCCCACATCCAAGAGGATTGCTAATTGTTTACTGCGTTTAAAGCACTTTACACATCACTGTCTTCTTATAAAGCAGAGTTCCACATGTTTTTTAGTTTATTAAAAGTCAGCAGCCCCAAAAAGTGTAGTTGCTGACTTTTAATAAACAGACACTCGCCTGTCCAGCACTGCGGCCACCCAGAGCCTCGCTCTTCTCCCCCTCCTCTCCGTGGCACTGTCATAGCAACTGTGGGCACCCGGACGTGACAGCTTATGGCTTCACGGCTGGGCGTGCACTGCGCTCTGCTATTGGCTAGGCAATCTTCTAGGATATGTGACGTGTCCCAGAAGATTGCAGGGAGGGAGGGGCCGCCTAGGGGGAGAGGTGGAGTCACCTAGGCATCCAAGAAGCGGAAGAAAGAAATTAGACAGGAAGTCCCTCCTAAAAAGAAGGTACCCACTCTCTCCACTTTTGGGTGGAACTCCGCTTTAAAGCCAATTTGTCAATATTGTTAGAATTTCATATGATTAGGTTCGATCATGGTCTCTGTAAAGTACATGTGTTGTGCTTTTTTCTTTTTTTTTTTTTTTTTTTTTTTTTTTTTTTTTTTAGAACACCTGTCAGGTTTTATAGCTGACTGTGCTACCATTAGGGAGCTTCACCTTCTCTATTTTGTCCTGTTTACCGTTTTCATTGAAAGAAAAAGAAAATCCCAAATTTGGGGATGACACCAGAACAGTAATGGAGGGGGGAGATCTTCCAATGGGGACATTAGCTCAGGTGACACCCTGGGATTCCCCTGCTTTGTCTTGTGGCTATGGGACAGAAAGTGAAGGGAAATCTCCCCAATGGGACACAGATGGCAAAAAAAAAACAACCTCACAGGGGTTATAACCCTCCCTTACTCTATCCAAAATGAGGAAAAAAATAATTTTGCCTTTAGTTTCACTTTCATATTGCTTATACAACTGCTATGCAAGCTGTATTGCAATTTAATGCTAATAAAAATGACCTTCCCTTTTCAAACTGCAGCACTTTTATTTTCTTTAAAATTCAATGCAGCATGGCAACCTGAAGCTGTTCTGTACACAGTTGGTGTACAGAACAGCCCCAGAAATGTTATTTTCAGTTTGTGTAAAGAACTTTGCTCTAAAATACGAGTCAGGGTTTAGGCATCCCGTACAATGAAAATATGTTTTGTTTGGTGACATACTCCCCAAGCGTAATTACTTCTAAAGGGATGCAGACACTGCAACTTTTCCACTAGAACATAGAATGTGCACCAGCTGATTTTAAATGTATTGGTTACTCCTATTCAGTATCAAAAATACAAAGTGGAACAGACAACTTTTTAGAGCAGAAACAGGTAGACATCGGCCACAAAGTTTAAAACCCCTGCAATGTACATTGATCCCCCAAATAAAAAATAAATAAAATTCCCAACAAAAGTGGAATTACTCTTTAACATTGGTCTGACTTAGACTAATGTAAGTATGCATATCTCATAACCTGAGAATCTGCTGTTAAAGTGAATACCGTATATACTCGAGTATAAGCCAAGTTTTTCAGCACATTTTTTGGTTATGCAAATGGGCACAGTGAGGCTGCAAATGGGCATTGTTGACCTTCTTTTCCACCTACAGTAGCTGCGCATTTCTCACCCTAGGCTTATACTCGAGTCAATAAGTTTTCCCAGTTTTTTGTGGTAAAATTAGGTGCCTCGGCTTATATTCGGGTCGACTTATACTCGAGTATATACGGTAATCTTTTTATAGTAGGTTGCTTTACTACAGTGAGCGCTGTGGTTTTTCTGGGTCCTCTGTCAAGCAGCTGCCTCACTACATACTGAAAACTGGTTCTTTCACTCGACACCACCGCCAATCACAGAAAGCCTTGTGGTTTTGTCGTTTAAGGCAGGAGGGCATCACTCTCGGGGTGTATCTGCTGCAATATCCAACAGAGCTCCATGGCCGCGAGTCTGATAGATTAAAAGCAATCCATTGCAAAGTGTGGTCTATTGTGGCTACATTTATTTTATTTATTTTAAATGTATTATCGTGTCCTTATTTGATAGTTGATTACCCTGTGTTTTATGCTGTAAGGTAGGTACTCCAATTTGTGAGTAACACTGTACCTTTATAAAAAAAGAGCGAGCACTGCTTAAAAGATTCATTTGATTAGTTTGATTCCAAGATTATGGGTTTTACAAATAAGTGGTAAACTGGGATTTTTTTTTAACATTGCAAATATATTGTCTCTTTCTCTTGTCTGATCTTAGTTCCTGAAGACTACTTTTTGGCTGGCTGTGTGTTTTCAATTGCTGACTACCCAGAACAGATGTCTGATAAACAGCTTCTTGCAACATGGAAACGAGTATGTTTTGTTTTTCTTTGCGTTTTAGTTCTTGCCCCTTAAGTTATGTGAGAGAATCCTTATTACCCTCCTAAGACTGCGTTGTACATCCCTATTTAATGTACACGTGAACACTTAATGTTTGGCATTTAGGTTTCCAAAGTACTGTGTATCTTAAAGCGTCTGCAAACCTCTGTCATGGAATCCTGAGTAAAGCACATACTGTATATCTGTAGTATTTAATTCTCTCTCCAAAGCCCTGTTGTTTCTCGCTGGTGCTTCTTTTCTACTTGGGGAGGCTCAGAACAGAACTGAGCTTAGCTTGTGTATTCACAACACAGTTCTTCTGTGTGATGGGAGTGTGTGTGTCCCCTTCCTCCAATCAGCTCTCACACACTGTAACTGCAGCCTCTCTACCCCCCCCCCCCGACAGATGAAGAAAGATTTTTTCCTTGTCAAAAGAAGTTTATTGAGTATACAATGTTATAAAGATACATAAAGTAAGTTTACAAGGATCTATAAAGTAAGCTCATTGTTTTACAGTAGCGTTTATATAGGTAAATATCATGAAATTTCAAATATTAAACATTGGGTTCACGTAAACCTAAATTTAAGATATATATCATTTCCTTAGTTACTTTTGTAGGTATTTAAATGATTTATACCTACTATACATATTGTTTACAAGTAGAGTGTACATAGGTCAAATAAATTCTGATAATGAGCTTTAATCGTAAGGTGGAGAAAAGGAAAGAGAAAGAAGAAAAAGGGTTGAAAGGTAGAGGTATGGTCCACAAGGTTGTCCTTGCTCGTCAGTTTATTATTCTTTTTAGTTCTCTTTGAAGCCTTAGAATGGGTGTCTCTGTAAGTCTTTAATCTGTTACCATGGCAACAGGACAGAGTCATTGAAGTTTGACAGGAACTGTTGTTTTATCCAAGGATGCCAAAGTTTTTCAAATTTTGGAATTTGATTTTGATCGATGGCTACCATCTTAGCATGAGACATTGTATTATTCATTCTGTGAATTGTTTCTGCTAGTACCAATGTAGGAGATTTCCATGCCTTGGCCACTGTTTGTTTTGCAGCCGTTATTAGTTGGATCATAAGTTTGAATTGAGAGAGTGTTAACCATTCCGGTTTTAGATTAAGTAAAGTTAAATATGGATCTGGTTGTACTATTTTTTTAAATATTTTAGATGCAATCACGAAGACTTCCTTCCAGAAGGTTTGGATTACTGGGCACGTCCACCATATGTGTAAATATGTGCCTATTTCTGGGCATCCTCGAAAACAAAGAGTTGAGGTATTAGGTGAATATTTTGCCACTCTAGCGGGTACAAGGTACCAGCGAGTTAGGACTTTATAATTTGTCTCCAGTGCTAAGATGTTGGGTGAAGATGACTTAGATGTGAGCCATATGTTAGACCAGTCCGTGTCTTCTAAAGTTCGTCCCAGGTCCTCCTCCCACCTCTGAACGTAAGAGGGTCTATTAAGATTTGCTACTCCATATAATTGATTATAAAGTGATGAAATTGTACCTTTTAGCAAATGGATCTTTTGTACAGATTGATTCAAAAATGGATAATTGGGATAATGGTGTATCCCCCTTTAGGAATGGTGTATAGAAATTTTTGATTTGGAGATATCTAAATATCTCAGAGTTTGGTAGATCATATTTTTCTCTAAGCGATGGGAATGAAAGGAATGATTTAGATGCTATGAAGTCATTTAGTGTCTGAATGCCTGATGTTGTCCAAGCTTTAAAAGAATTTGGGTAGATCCATGCCGGATAAAAGGCCGGATTTCTGATAAAAGAAAGGAGAGGATTGTGTGGAGATTGTAACTGATATTTGGTTTTTAGTTTATCCCAGAGAGATAAGAAGTGTTTAGTTATGGGATTATGAATTTTAAAGCGGTCTTTAGGATCAAGCCATAATAAATTTGATATTAATAGAGGGTCATTTTCTGAAGCCTCTATAAATACCCATAATGGGATTTCCTGTTTTGCATGGTATTTGGACAGACTGGCCAAATGTGCTGCTCTGTAGTAGTTAGTAAAATTAGGGTATCCCAGGCCTCCTTTATTTTTGGGAAGATGTAGTGTGTGTATAGGTATACGTGGTTTAGAAGAGCCCCATATAAACGAAGTTGCTCTTTTTTGTACTATTCTCAAAAAATAGGAAGGAATTGGAATAGGGAGGACTCTGAATAGATAAAGAAATTTGGGTAGAATAGTCATTTTGATTGCATTAATCTTCCCTATCCAGGATAAAGGAAGTTGCGACCATTGTTTTATTAGATTTGTGATCTGTCTTAATACAGGAGGATAATTGGTTGAGAATAAGTCAGAATGAGATGCTGTTAAATGAATTCCAAGATATGGGATTGATTTTTCTGCCCATGTGAATGGGAGTGCAGCCCTAGCCGGGATCAATCCCATGTTTGTGAGTGAAATATTAAGCAGTAGGCATTTCTTAGGATTAATCATAAGGCCGGATAGGGCTGCAAATCCATCAAGAGCTGGTATTAAGTTAGGACCAGAGACCTGTGGTGATGATAGAAAAAGTAATATATCGTCTGCAAATATACATAATTTGTGTGTAATACCTCCTACTTCAATGCCAGTTATAGTTTGGTTTGTTCTGATGTATTGGGCCATGGGTTCGAGTATAAGGGCAAATAATAAGGGAGATAATGGGCAACCCTGTCGGGTACCTCTTTCGATATTAAAGGCTTCAGATTTGTATCCAGCATATTTTATATAGGCTTTGGGTTTATTATATAATGCTTTGATCCATGTTAAAAAGTGGGGTCCAAAACCCCATTTTTGTAATGAATATTGCATATATTGCCAGGATACTGTGTCAAATGCCCTCTTAATATCGAGAGATAGAAAACATAAAGGGATTTTCCGTTTTTTAGCAATATGTGCCAATAACACTGCCCTGCGTATACCATCGCCTGCCTGTCTATTTGGCATGAAGCCTACTTGATCTCTATGTATTAATTTTCCTATAATGCTATTGAGGCGTTTTGCTATTATTTTTGCTAATAATTTAATATCGAGGTTTAACAGAGAGATAGGCCGATAATTCACAAAGGAAGTATCATCAGAAAGGGGTTTTGGGATCATACAAACAATTGCCATTAGTGTTTCTTGCCGAAAAGAATGTCCATCCAGAGGTTTGTTAAAAGTTTCAGTGAGAATGGGAGAGAGTATTTCTGAGAATGTTTTATAGTATAAAGCAGAGTAGCCGTCTGGGCCTGGTCTTTTGTTAAGTTTTAGGTCTTTTATGGCGTTAGCAACTTCATCTATAGTTATAGGCTCATCCAAACTGCTTTTTTGATTCTGAGATAACTCAGGTAAGGTTATTTTTGAGAAGAAGGATTCAGCTTCTGTAGGATTAAATTCATTGTTTGTCTTGTATAAAGTTGCGAGATGTGAGTGAAATTTATGGACTATTTTAACTGGATTACAAGTGTAAACATTTTTTGATAATTTCAAACGTATTGGTTTGAAAGATTTGTTAGTTGAATTTAATGCCCGAGCCAAATATGTACCTGGTTTGTTTGTATTCATGTAGAAATTGTGTTTGGAGCGTTTGAGGGATTTATCAACTGACTCAGTGAGAAATAGATCGTATTCCAATCTAGATTTTTCCAGATGAGATTTTGTACTTTGAGATGGATTATCTTGAAATGATATGTAGGCTGCATTAAAATTGAGTTCTAGTTTTTTTGCTAGATTTTTGCGTTCCCGTTTAAATAGTGCCATTTGTCTTTGTATTGTACCACGCAAGACAGGCTTATGAGCTTCCCACAGTGTTATTGGGGAGATGTCTGCTGTATTATTAATTGATATGTATTCCTTTAAAGCTTGTTCAATGGCCATCTGATGTAGTGGGTGTTTGAGCATTATGTCCGGTAAGTACCACGTTGGGTCATGCGCTTTTGGTATGGCTGAGGCTATAGTAGTGTATACTGCATTATGGTCAGACCACGGAATCGGAATTATATCTGATGCAATAATTTCTGGTATCATTCCTATTGTTAGAAAAATATGATCTATTCTGGTGAAGGTTTGATGAGGGTGCGAGAAATAAGTGAATTTCTTTTTCATTGGGTTACTTTCTCTCCATGAATCTACCAGATTGTATTTGGAAAGAAGTTGAGAAAAAGGTAATCTAGAGGTTATTTTGGATGGTGTAAAAGGTGATTTATCTAGAAATGGGAGGAGGACCTGGTTCGAATCCCCACACATTATCACTGTTCCTATTTTGTGTGTATTAATCACTTGTAATATATGTGAGAGGAATGGTGTAGGTTGTTTGTTAGGAGCGTAGTAGGAAATCACCGTGATTGCTGTATCCATTATATAACCCATGAGTATCAGGTATCTACCTTCTGGGTCTTTAATTTCTGATGATAAGGTGAATGGTGTGGATCGGTGAAATGCAATTAGAGTTCCCCTTTGCTTGGTACAGGCAGAAGCCGTGTAAATTTGTTGATAAAAAGGAGAAATATATTTTGGAGTAGAATCTTTGGTGAAGTGTGTTTCTTGGAGGCATACTATGTGAGCCTTCTTGTTATGGAAAGTACGGAAGGCTTTGGTCCTTTTTTGAGGGACATTTATTCCCTGAACATTCAGGGAAAGTATATTCAGTGGTGCCATGGCAATAGATCAAATAGTTTTGACTTACTTTTTGTTATGCAGAGCTGACTGCGCAGATCAACCTGTGTGGACTGAAGAGATGAATAGATAGAAAAGAAACCAGTGAATTCTGGCGTAAAGAGTAAACAAAAAACATATGAGATTAGATGATACATTGTATAAATTATTTTTTGCAAGTAATCACAATTTACCCGTGAAAGAGAATAAATATCTCTCTCAGGGGAATAAGTGCCTTCGTCACACTCCCACATAATATGGTTGGGAGAATGAGGAGGGCTAATGGGGGTACACGGATCTTCCGCTTACAGGAGAGAAGTGCTATGTCAAAAGACATCAAAATGATGATTCATTAATTGGAGTGCAGAATATAGTTTTTGTTGAAATTATTTATTCCAGGGTGGTTGTATATGGTTAGTCTTGCCCTAGGCTAAATAATTCAGTTAGAAAGGTACTGTTAATAACTTTGGTATTGATGAAGATAGTTTGAATTATTTTGGGATTTTAACCCTTTTAGAGTAAACAATTACATATTTTATTCATATGTAACTGTTTAGATATGTTAACTCATAAAATTGAGGTTGTATTGCTTCAGATTAGAATAAACAAAAACATAATTCTAGGAACTAGTTAGGTGATAATATATTTGTTTTAAGAAAAGAAAGAAAAAGCTTCCATTACTTCTGGGTTATTGAACATATTTGTCCTAAAAAGTAATAAATCTATTGTTATTACCTGATAATATATAACTGAACAAGAATTTCCTTATTTCACTTATATATTCTAAGGCTATATGAATCAGAAGTAATAAGAAATATAACTGGAATGTAACATGATCCCACACAGTGTGTGACTATCAGAATGCAGTTACATTCAGTTATAAATATAGGTTTTTTATAGAGAACCATCTCTTAGTATAATAAATGAAGAGATATCAGGAATTAGGATGTCAGTCCATTGAATCTTCTTGGTCCATGGATGATGTGGCATAACGGCCTCTTTTGTGAGAATGATGATTCTCATTTTGTTCTGAAATTTTCTGGGTGCTGCCTGAAGGTGAAGATGATGCCATTCTTCTGCGTGTGGGAGTGTTGCTGCTTGTGGGTTCTGTCAGATTTAATTTTAAAAGGGTTTGTTGTAGTTCATCTGCTGATCTGCTTCTGTAAATTGTACCTTGGTAGTTAAATCTGACTGAAAAGGGGAAGCCCCATTGATACATAATGTTGTGGCGTTGCAGTTCCATTAGTTGGGGTTTCATGGATCGTCTTTTAGTAATAGTAAGTTGGGATAGGTCAGCAAAAATTTGATAATTGTGTCCTTGAAAATTAAGTTCCTTTTTTTCTCTTGCAGCAATTAGTATTTGTTCTTTCGTTCTGTAATAATGAAATTTTGTGATTATATCACGTGGGGGTCCATCTTTCTTTTTGGCTGTGAGGGCTCTGTGTACTCTGTCCAGTTCTAAACGTTCAATAGGGATATCTGGCTTTAGTTCTTGTAATAGAGCAGTAATAGTAGATTGCAGGTCTGTCACAGTTTCAGGTATTCCCCTTATGCGCAAGTTTGAACGTCTGGCTCTATTTTCGTAATCTTCGAGCTTAGTTTGAAGTATTAAATTCTCTTTTTTTAATTGTTCCAATTCTGTTATATTTTCTTGGGTTGTAATTTCAATTTCATCCATTTTTATTTCTAAGGCTGCGGTGCGGTTTCCCAGCTCTCTTATTTCTTTGGTTAGGCTTTTTGTTATTTGGTCTGAGGTTTGTTTTAAAGCCTTATGAAGCATCTTTTCAAATTGTAATAATATTACTGGGGATACTGAGGAGGCTTGTGGAGAAGTTTGTGAGAGGATTTGTTCTGTATCTGACTCAAATGGAGAGTCTTGCTGTGACATTTTCTGTCTGTGAGAGCGCCCTGATGCTGTATCTTGTGAGGTGACTGGAGCTGCTTCAGCTGCAGTGAGTGCCTGTGAGCTCTTTGTGAGGTGATTTTTATTTCTGCCACGGTTTCCTCCCAGTACCATATTTCCTGCCCAAACTTTCAGTTTGTTCCCAGGGGCAAAAAGGTTCAAATGGATACCTTTTGAGTCTGCAGGCTCCGCTTTGTCCTTCTCTTCTCTCCTCAGCGGTGTGGAGCTCTAACAATGCATTTCTGCTCCGCTAGGCTCCGCCTCCTGCCTCCTGAAGAAAGATTTTTTAATACGATCTGCACTTCTGAAAAGGTGTAGGGAAGAGAAGACTGCAAATAAACACGTAAAACCTATGTATGAGGATTTGTTTAATCTTTGTATCATCTGAGGCTCTTCACTTTAAAAGTGGTTGTAAACCCTGACATATACCCAGTAGACATGTTTTAATATTGTGAAAGCATGTGACAGGGTGACATGACAGGAGAACCTTTTAAGAGTCAGGGACAGAGCATTGTCATCCTGTAACACAAACTAATCTTTTCATTGCTGAAATTTGAGAAAGTTGACATTTTAAGCAAGATGCACAAGGCCAAAACCGCTTCTATACTGCTCCGTTTGTACCTTTCTAATATATTTTTTTCAATCTTCTCAAAGATAATACAAACGCATGGAGGTACAGTGGACCCTACACTCACCAGTCGTTGTACCCATCTTTTATGTGAAAGCCAAGTCAGTAGTATGTATGCCCAGGTGAGTTCTGATGTGGCTGAAAATGGTGTTCTTCAAAAACTGCCTTTTTTTTGTTTGTTTTATCGGTTTGTCTATAAAGTTCTGTTTAGAGACCTTTAAATCTTCCTTATTTAAAAGCCTTAACTTTTTCTAAGTTGTCATTTTTTTCATAACCAGCTGATTTATTTTGATTATATGCCATAAAATATCTAGCTGTTAGAAGCTCCATAATTGCCCTCTTTAACCTAGTCCATTAAAATTCTTTAAAATCCTACTCTTTTATAAAGCTTTGTTTTTTTTTTTTTTCATTCCCTCATAAATAGGCTATGAAGGAACGAAAACGTTGTATCACTGCTCATTGGCTCAACACAGTGCTGAAAAAAAAGAAGATGGTGCCGCCACATCGTGCTCTACATTTTCCTGTAGCATTTCCTCCTGGAGGGAAGCCATGCTCTCAACATGTAAGAAAGCAATATAATAATAATATTAACTGCATAAGTTTTTGTTTTCATGCAGCAGTGTGTTTTGTTTAAAGCGGAGTACACACTATGAGTAAATTGGAAGAAAAATTCTGTACGAGACACTATCTTTCGGTTTTTGTATACACAACTTTCGACATCTGATTCGGACTTTGCAAATGAAAATTTCCGAAGGGGGCAAACTCCACAATTTTTCTCGTACATGAACAGAACGAATGATTTTCGTTTAATGTGTTCCATTTTCCTGCGATTTTCTTATGACAGACTGCGCATGATCATAAACAACAAAAAAAAGCCATATGAGATTTTTTTGTACGTTATTTCCTTCCTGGTTTCGACTTGCTGTTTAACATTGAGGATCTCTGGATAATCGTTCGTCCAATTTTCTTAGTGTGTACCAGCCTTGAGTCCAGTTCTCCCGTCAGGATTTTTAATGGAAGTGAACATAGTTAAAATAGAAGTTCAGCCCAAAACTAAAATCTTTAAATCTACTTGCAGCCACAATCTAAGACTAATCTATCTAGCCCTGTAAAGCAAAAATAGCTATTTACCTTTTCTGAAGCCGGTCCAGTCCGATCCTGCGCTGAGCTGTCAGCGGCTTCTTTGTGTAGGCGGATGCAGAAGAGGCAGCCGACAACGGAAGCCCCATAATAACTCTATGGGTGATGTCACTTCCCATTCATTTCCCAGCCAGCTGTCTCCTGCACACAGCTTCTGCTGCTGGAGACCGGACTGAAGTGGCTTCAGAAAAGGTATGTACAGTGGATATAAAGTCTACACACCCCTCCTTAAAATTTCAGGTTTCTCTGATGTAAAAAAAATGAGATTCATTTCAGAACTTTTTCCACCTTTAATGTGACCTATAAACTGTACAACTCAGTTGAACAACAAACTGAAATCTTTTTGGTGGAGGGAAGTAAAAATAAAAAATAAAATATGGCTGCATAGGTGTGCACACCCTTAAACTAATACTTTGTTGAAGAACCTTTTGATTTTATTACAGTACTCAGTCTTTTTGGGTATGAGTCCATCAGCATGGAACATCTTGACTTGGCAATATTTGGCCGTTCTTCTTTGCAAAAACACTCCAAATCTGTCAAATTGCAGGGGGCTTCTTCTGTGCACAGCTCTTCAGATCACCCCACAGATTCGCAATTGGATTCAGATCTGGGCTCTGGCTGGGCCATTCCAAAACTTTAATTTTCTTCTGGTGAAGCCATCCCTTTGTGGATTTGGATGAATGCTTTGGGTCGTTGTCATGCTGAAAGATGAAGTTCCTCTTCATGTTCAGCTTTCTAGCAGAAGCCTGAAGGTTTTGTGCCAATATTGACTGGTATTTGGAACCTTTTCTGAACTGTTCATAATTCCCTCTACCTTGACTAAGGTCCCTGCTCCAGCTGAAGAAAAACAGTCCCAAAGCATGATGCTGCCACCACCATGCTTCACAGTGGGTATGGTGGTGTTTGGTGATGTGAAGTGTTGTTTTTGCGCCAAACCTATCTTTTGGAATTATTGCCAAAAAGTTCAACCTTGGTTTCATCGGACCATAACACATTTTTCCACCTGTTTTTGGGAGACTTCCGATGTGTGTTTGCAAAATTTAGCCGGGCTTGGATGTTTTTCTTTGTAAGAAAAGGCTTCCGTCTTCCCACTCCACCCCATAGCCCAGACATATGAAGAACACAGGAGATTGTCACATGTACCACACAGGCAGTACTTGCCAGATATTCCTGCAGCTCGTTTAGTGTTGCTGTAGGCCTCTTGGCAGCCTCCCTGACCAGTTTTCTTCTCGTCTTTTCATCAATTTTTGAGTGACCTCCAGTTCTTGGTAATGTCACTGTTGTGCCATATTTTCTTCACTTGATAATGACTGTCTTCACTGTGTTCCATGGTGTATCTTATCTATGCCTTGGAAATGATTTTGTTCCCTTCTCCTGACTGATACCTTTTTAACAATGAGATCCCTTTGATGCTTTGGAAGCTCTCTGCGGACCATGGCTTTTACTGTAGGGTGTGACTAAATGTCAGGAAAGACCTTCTGGAACAGCTGAACTTTATTTGGGGTTAATCAGAGCACTTTAAATGATGGCAGGTGTGTACTGACTCCTAACATGAGTTTGAATGTGATTGCTTAATTATAAACACAGCTACATCCCCAGTTATAATAGGGTGTGCACACTTGGACACCTTTCACACTAAAGGCGGTTTTCAGGGGTTTTAGCGCTAGAAATAGCGCCTGTAAAGCGCCTAAAAACCCCCTCCCATGCCTCCCCAGTGTGAAAGCCAGAGTGCTTTCACACTAGGGCGATGCGCTTGCGGAACATTACAAAAAGTCCTGCAAGCAGCGTCTTTGGGGCGCTCCTAAACCGCCCCTGCCCATTGGTTTTAACCCTTTATTTGGCTGCTAGCGGGGGTTAAAAGCTGCGCTTTACCGCTAACATGGCGCATATACAATGTATAAGTAGCCTTATTTTTGTTTTTTTTTCTCCCCCAAAAGATTTTCGTTTTTGTTTTTCAATTGAGTTGTACAGTTTATAGGTCATATTAAAGGTGTAAAAAGTTCTGAAGTGATTTATCTTTGTCTCATATTTTTTTTACATCTCAGAAACCTGACATTTTAATAGGGGTGTGTAGACTTTATATCCACTGTATAGCGATTCTTGCTTTACAGGGCTAGATAAGTTATTCTTAGATTGTGACTGCCTGTAGATTTACAGATTTTAGTTTTAGGCAGAACTTCCATTTTAACTTTAAATCTCTATAGTGTGACCGCTTGAGCAAAGATATCCAATTTTTTTCTAGCATTTTTTGCTAGAAAATTTGTTAGAACACCCAAACATTATATATTGTTTTAAAGCCGAGGCCCTAGAGAATAAAATGGTAAACATTGCTTTTTTTTTTTTTTTTTTTTTTATGCAAAGAAACACAATACATAACCCAATTGTTTGATAAAATATAAAAGATGTTACTCCAAATAAATAGCTACCAAGCATGTCATGCTTTACAATTTCGCACACCTGTGTAACGGCGATAAATTATGTATATTTTACTATCCACAGGTGACGCTTTAAAAGCCTTTACATGTTATCGCTTTAGCTTTACATGGGAGGTCTGAGGCTAGAATTACTGCCCATGATCTGACGTTCACAGTGATACCTCACATGTGTAAGATGATCGCTATTTGCTTGCGTGTGGGACTGACACGTGCGTTCACCCTTGCACGTGAGCACGGGGAAACTATAAATATATTTTTTTTTTCTATCACTTTTATTGCTGTCACAATGCATGTGAAAGGTACTATTTATGGAGAGATCTGAGGTCTATAAGGCCCTAAATCCCTCCTATGCCCTTAAGCAATTTAACCCCCCCTAGATCAGTGTGTTTGAATGCTTTTGATTTTTTGAAAATGGCACGATGACATCTGGGTAAATCGGAAGTCATGTCAAAGCATTGTTTTGGGTTACCATAGCCAGGAGCCGAACAAAGCTGATCCAGGCCTTTGTTCGGCTCTCTGATCAACTGTCGGAAGTGCAGGCTGGCCGATCGGGACTCCCAGTGGGATGGGAGATCCTGGTAAAACCATGGGAGGAGGTGGGGGCGGCTGACTCTAGGATTGCTTTAACAAGAGAGTGAACTGTCAGCTCTAATAAAAAAAGGTACGAGATTTTTGTCTGGTTGATGGTTATTTTAAGGGTTACAGTCTCATTTGTTATCTAGTACCTTTTAACACCACTACAAGTGACTCTAAATTCTTATTCAGCTTTACCTCCTTAATGTAGTTTTGTCAGTGTGTGGGGCATACCGTTATCTTTATGAAAACCTGCATCATACGAGTGAGAAAAGAATCTGTTCTTCCTCCCCTATGTGTCTCTTATGCAGCATATTTTTGCTGCAGGATAACTAGTGCACTTTAAATGCTGAACTGTTTTCTTCAAGTAGAAAAGTATATGTAAATGATGTAACACCTTTGTTCTTCTTCTAGATTATTTCGGTGACGGGGTTTGTTGATAGTGATAGAGATGACCTTAAGCTAATGGCCTACTTGGCAGGCGCCAAGTACACTGGGTATCTTTGTCGCAGCAATACAGTTCTCATCTGTAAAGAGTAAGTGACGGCTCTTCATACATTCTCATCCCTGTCTGTGCATTTCATATCCAGACTTTTGCAGATGGCTCTTAAATCATCTAGCTTTGACGTAGATGAGCAATTTTATCGTCATGGTCTGTGCTCTTAAATAGGACGTAGGCAGTGGCTCTTCACTGACAAATATGGCAGCTGCTGCATTAGCAAAGCAAATTGCGGGTACAGGGATTTTAAAACTTACATTTAACTATTCAGAGGAAATTGGGTAACTGTTTTGCAGGATTAGTAGTTAATTTCTTTTGTATTTCTGTAATGCTTGTTTGGCTTGTCTTAACAAAGTTAATGTTTTATGTTTAGGCCTAATGGTATGAAGTATGAAAAGGCAAAAGAGTGGAGGATACCATGTGTAAATGCGTTATGGCTCTGTGACATCCTTTTGGGAAATTTTGAAGCTTTGCGTCAGATTCAAAACAGCCGGTATACAGTGTTCAACCTTCAGGATGCCCTCGCTCCTTCACCAAATATGGTTTCAAACCTCCTTGGTATGACATATCTTCATCTTATTACTATACTCCCCTTTCAGTTACAAAGCTAGGGCAAGTGTGAATGAATGCCAAAGACGCTCATCAGGACTTGTTTCTTTAGCCAGATTTCTTTGAATGGATGACGTAGCTGTGCAGCCGTCCATTTTAAAGTGGGTATTGGGGGGTGGGGGGGGGTGGGCAGGACCTGAAATATGTTACACCCATATTTATGTAACATTCTTCAAGAGGTGAACCTATCCTTCAGTGGCAGCTGTGGTAGGCCCCTATTGACCTTTTGGGTTCCAGTTCTAATTAAACCACAATCCTTTTTGCTCGGATCACATCAGTAGGCAGATGAATAATCATCTACTAGCAGAGAGGTGTGGGAGGACATTGGTTAAAGCGGCGTTCCAGGTTTTTTTTTTTTTTTTTTTTAAACACCCCAGTGTTTGCACATAATCCGATTATTATTAGTTAATCTAGCTTTTGGAAATGTTATGTATTTTTAAAAAACGTACTTTGCAAACCCCACCCCCCAGTGCGCTCCCATCTTCAGTTTGGGCAGCTGAAGCTGAAGCCACTGGGTATTAAGTTCCGCAGTGCGGCCCTGCTGGCTACCCAGCATGCACCTTCCAATCTCACACATGCGCATAAACAACAAAGCGCGGCACGATGCTACAAGAGGAGGCACTATGACTCCTGGGATTTGATATCCCATATTATATCAACTCTTATCCCCGGAGGCAATGGGTGGGCGGACGGACATAATGTACCTTGCTGCGGTGAGGTACTGCGGAAGTGGGGGATTACAACAAAAAAAAAAGTTATTTGCACTGCTCGGAAAAAAGTAAAAAAATGCGATGAGAATAGAGGAGGAAGTGATCACGCACGCGGGGGGGGGGTCTAAAATACCTGAAACTCCGCTTTAAAATGCAACCATACTCATTGCCACTTTTTGCATACTGTAAGGACCAGGGGGTACTCTGCCAGGTAAATTTAGCACCCTGAGGAGTAGTCATAAGTTGTTTTTAGTTCAGTGTCGGTTATTTTGATGCTTTTTATATTGTGTTTTTTCTTATGCTGTAAAACTCTGACAAAATTTTATTTATTTTCATAGATGCATGGAGAATACCTTTAAAAGTTTCAACAGATGTGCTAATGGTGGGTTTTTTTTTTTTTTTTTTTTACAGCTAATTACCCTTTTGTGTACTTATAAGTGAAAAAGAGAATTACACTATACATGCCATTTAAATGCAGTCATGTAAGTCTGTGTATGGTGTGCAATCAAAATGGGTAATTTTGTTTTGGAAACTCTGCAGACAATGCATTGTGATCTCTTACACTTATAAAAGTAAGCTCGCTCTGATTAGCCTCTTGGAGCTGGCCGGATGCAAATATACATCCTCTCGGCAGGTGGGCCTTGGCGCTAAGCGGGCGCGTATTTGAGTGCATTAGTACAAATACAGCTGTGCTGAGATCACGCAGCCGGAACAGTTACCGGCAGCTAATGGAAAGCTCACAATCTCTGCTTGCAATCGGGAGCTTTCCGATCATGTGACAGCCAATCACGGCAGTCACATGACCATTTTTTTTTATCCTACCTAAAACACGCTGATACTAATTTAAACTTTTTTTTTTTTTTTTTTTTTTTTTAATTCTACCCAAAATATGACCCCGACCTTGCCCACAACACTAACCCTTTTTACTGTATTTATTTTTTTTTTTATTACATCTCCTGCAAGCTATGTATCATCCTCTCCATTCAGAAGAGTAAGAAGAAACAGGGTCAGGCTCACAGTGACTGATCACTGTGATAGTCAATCGGAGGCTATCACAGCGATCAGGTGACCCACGTTCGGGAGGCCCGATCATTAGTACGGTGAGAGCCCAGGCTCTGTGCAGCACGCTCCCAGCATAAAGATACACACATATGCGGCCCCACGAAAAAAAGCCCACTACCATAAGGCCACATATATGTATGCGGTCGGCGGGAAGGGGTTAAAAAATCCTTAAATTTTAGGTAATCGAATTTAGTCTGCGGCAGGCAGGAGGAAGTATTTCGGTCCAGGAAGCAGATGGTGACCCTGTATGATGCCTGAACAAAAATAGTGCAGTCCTGGAGAGAAAAGTAGATATAGGCATTGTTGGGTGGAGTACTGTAATCTCTTTGAAAGGTAATAAGTGCAAGTTACAGAGCTGAAGAAACTCTCCCCTGAGAGTAGCTTCTCCCCACCACCGTTTGAGCCCTGGGTGCTGATGCCAAGCTGCCATCCATGCAGCAGCCGCACACCGGATAAATCAGAATTCACCTTTAGTGTAGCACATCCACACACGGCAATGACAGTCCATGCTCTGTCCTAGGGGGTCGATCCTAGGGTGAGGACTGTCATTGCAGTGTTTGTGGATGTGCTACAATAAATGTGGAAGTCTGATTTATCCGTTGTGCAACAGCTCTTGAATACCTGCAAGCGTTGCACATTACTTGACATGCTGCACTTGAAAACTCATTGATGACTGGTCAACTTTAACCTAGGTGATGAACTGTTTATGTAATATTTGCCATATAAGCTTTTAGTGAGCATGTCTCCTGTGGACTGTCTTTTGTTATAAGCCTAACCAGCTCATGTTGTCTGAACCCATATGCAAAAGTTTCCTTCTGTTTATGTTGTTACAATTTTGACTGTTTTGGGGACCCTGAAACTATGAAGCAGCTTGAAGGATGAATATGAAGCTTCATTTTGCATCTGCTTTTTCCTGTTGTAATATTTTTGTATTTTACCTGTTTTCAGAGTATAAGAGTTCCCCTCAAACCCAAGCAAAATGAACCAGCTGTACAGCCAAAGCGACCAAGGTAAAAAATATTTGTAGATGGTGATATTTGATGAATAAATTCTAATATTAATGTAAATTTTGACAGGTTTAGACAATTTAACTTGTCCTCGCTTGCACCAGCATCCCTTAAAAGGGTTCAGAATGCTGGGGGGGGTGGTACTAGGAGCATACTGTGAGCTTGCTCTCTGCCCATAAACATCAGCCACCCAGCAAAGCATATGTGCACTGTTTAGGAGTTAAAGCGCAACACTTTGCCTCCGCTCATATTGTATTAGACAGTCATAAAGAAGTTAATGCATATTAAAAACTCACTGAGCTGTCTAGCTTTCATTATGATCACTTGCTCTCCAGTCTTTGTTGTACATGTGGTCCCCATTCTCCGCATAGGATTATATCCAGTGAATATTTGCATTGCCTCAGACTGCATAGAAGGGGCTTTCTTCCTAGATTTATATGCTCTGCTCAGTCTTAGACATGAGACCTCAGACATGTGCCGATAATTTTGTCAGGCCGCAAAGAGAGCAGACATTGCTCAACGAAACAAATCTGGGAATCTGGACTTTTGAGCTGACTTTCCCCAGCAACAGTCATTATGCAGTGTAGGGAGAGTTTAACTCTGAGGGGAAGCTCCGCTTGTTTGCACCCTCCACTGCCATGTTTGGCACTTTTTTGGGGGGGGGTTGACAGATACCTGCTCCCACTTCCCGGTAAGATCACTGCAGCACTCTGAGTATGTCTGGCCTCTCCTCCACCCCCAAACCCCCCCCCCCTCCTTCTGGGACGCCCACAGGACCCAAAAGACAGCCGGACCATTCACAAAGCACAGCGCAACTCATGCATGCACATTGGGAAACCGGCTGTGAGGCCTTAAGGCTTCACTACCGGTTTCTCTTAGTGGAGATGCCAGCGCCTGCTCCCAAAGCCGATTGAAGAATCGGCTCAGGTGCCGACATTGCTGGATCCCTGGACAGGTAAGTGTCCTTATATTAAAAATCTTATATTAAAAATTAATCTTGTATTAAAAATCAGCAGCTACAGTATTTGTAGCTGCTGACTTTTATGGGGTTTTTTTTGGGAGATTGGAGCTCCTCTTTAACTTCCACCCCTGCATTTCTTGTTACTGCACTTGCCCCTGGCAAGCTCTCAAAGCCAGAGAGAAGCACTGTCAGTTGTTGTCGGGGTCAGCCATAAAATCTCAGCTTCTATAATACACAGAAAGATGGGACCAAGTGCTTTGTATCCTGGAGGACCAGGGCAACAAAAAGTAAAGTGAGATTAATTCAAAGGCTAACTTCATCTTCCTGAGCATGTTTTATGTTGCATCCATATTTCGGGAATAACATGAAGCATGGTCACAGTCTACAACCCATACCACCCCCTCTTACAGGGATGGGTGGGGTGCTTCTCTGTCAGCTCCTGTCAAATTTGAAATTGTTACAGTGCATTAGTCATTCCAGGGTGGCAGATGGACTTGTAGCTCTAAATAGAGCACTAGTGCGGTGCCATCACTGCACTTATGGTCCATTGAACCTCCTCTGCAGAGAGATTCTTAAGAAGCCAGAGCTTTGTACCCACGATCTGCTGGTCATAGTTGCAGTGCTTTCCATGCTACTATACAAAAAACAATAAAACAATTACATGCCCTTTTTTTTTTTTTTTTTTTTTTTACTACAGATGCATTTATTTTTGCAAAAGGTGAACTTACCCTTTAACATCACTAGTGGATCAAGTGCTAAAATACCGGAGATGTTAGAAAAGCGTTACTTTAATGCATACAGATTTGTTTTATTACGCAAAGTTAAAGTTAACATTTGCTGCATTTGAAACTTTCAAAAACATTGTCGTTGTCATTACTGATCACCTTCAGATAATGCTAGTTACATGGCTGCAAATGTTGTGTGTTTTTTTTTTTTAATACTTTTAGTTGCTGACCCCAAACCATTATGTTGCATGAGAAGTCTGAAGTCCTGATTTGCATGCTTTTTCTCAGCCAGTGGCTCATATTATTTAATATATTGGTTCAGCATAACAGCCAGGCAACCTGCATTTTTAGTAACGGTCCACATATATATTTCTTCAGTATAGACAAAAGATGTCTGCTCTTAACTTTATGTCACTGAAAAGCCTCCTCTGTTTTCCTCTTTCATTTTTCTTACTGGGCCCTTGCTTTATGGCTCCCCAGCTGCCACCCCCATTTCCTCCATGTGAGAGTACCTGTACCAAACATTACTTATGTAAACAAAGCAGTCATAGCGTTGAATACAGTCTATTTTACTTATGTTAGATGTCTCTTTACTTGTTGGTCTTTTTCAGAATTGAAGATCTTCCACCTCCAACTAAGAAATTATCCCCAGACATGACTCCTCATGTATTGTTTACAGGGTTTGATCCCACCCAAGCTCAGCAGTATGTTAAGGTAAGGACCTTTTCCCAAATGTGAGCACTGAAGTAACTGCTGCTTTCACAATGAAACATTTACACAATGCTAGCAGCATGAACCATATTTAAAATAGGCATGACGTTTAGTATGTTTACATTTATTTTCCTTTAAATGTTTAATGTTGGATTTTCAAAAAACTTGTTTTCAGAAACTATATATACTTGGAGGAGAAGTGGTAGACTCTGCACAAAGATGCACTCATTTAATTGCTGGTAAAGTAACAAGAACTGTCAAGTTTCTCACTGCGATTTCCGTAGCAAAGCACATTGTTACTCCAGAGTGGCTGGATGAAAGCTTCAAGTGCCAAAAATTTGTTGGTAAGGAATCATCTTATAATGGACAGATTGGTTAATTTTTCTGTGTGTGTGCTCCAGTAGTTAAGTTGCCCATTCACATCTGGTTCGGCCAACCAGATATATGACAATGTAGGTCTTATGGATAGGAAAATGATTTAAATGAGAATGGTGCTTTTAGCTGCAATACTAAGATACCTTGATTTTATACTTTAGTGTAATTGATCATTGTTTATTCATACAATTAATACATTTCTATTTTGTTGTAATTGATTAGTACAATTTTTCAGACACTATATCTCTGTGGCCCTATATGTGGCATCTTTTCTCTTTGCCTCTTTTTGGTATAGTATCTTTCCTTCACTAATGAAATATGACCTATGACTTCTATGTATGTATTACTACACATCATTACAGTACCAGTTTCGAGTTATTGTAATGTTAACCCATTCTTCTTTCAGTTCAAAACAGCATGACTAATTGTAAGAATGACTAAGATTATGAAAGCCTGGGGGACCTTGTGGTGAAGCACAAAAACGAGTCCTGTGTAGTGCCATGGTAAATTGTGGTCACGGTCAATTTGCACCTAGCAGTGGGAATGACTTAAAGGGGGATGGTTACACCAAACCTTAGTCTATTTCATGTACACATTATACACCTATGCCAGTCTTTCTGCCCACAAAATACTCCTGACTACAGTGTCACAAGTGACCGTCTCACAGACACACATAAACCTAAGGACAAAGGATTGTTTTTTTTTAAAAATTACATTTTTTAATTACATTTACTTTTTTTTGCACGCACAATTATATCGCTTCTTCATGTGACTATTCCTACCTTAACCACTTCAATTCAGGGCAGTTCCCCTCTTGCTGCCCAAACCAATTTTCAGCGTTGTCACTTTTTAAATAACCATTGCGCAGTCATACACCACTGTACCCAAACAAAATTTTTATCATTTTGTTCCCACAAATAGAGCTTTATTTTGGTGGTATCTGATCACCACTGGGGTTTCTATCTTTTGCTAAACAAATAACAAAAGACCGAAAATTTTGGGAAAAAGTTTTTCTTTGTTTCTGTTATAAAATGTTGTAAATAAGTACGTTTTTTTTCCTCCTTCAATGATGAGCACTGATGAGGCTACACTGACGGGCACTGATAAGGTGGCACCAATGAGGGGCACTAATATGCAGCACTGATGTGCAGCTAGGCAGCACTGATGGGCGGCATTTAAAGGCGGCACTGATGGGCACTCATAGGCGGCACTGGCAGGCATTTATTTTGGGCAATTATTGGCATGATTTATGGGCACTGATTGGTATCCCTGGTGATCATGGGTGGGCATACCTGGTGGTCATGGGTGGGCATCTCTGGTGGTCCTGGGGGGGGCTGCACTGTCAGGAGAGCAACCGATCGGCTCTCTTCTACTTGTGTCTGTCACAATAGAGGAAAAGTCGTATATCTGTTTATACTGTGCTCAGCTGTGATTGGACACAGCTGATCACGTGGTAAAGAGCCTCCATCAGAGGCTCTTTACCTAGATCGGAGTTGCGGTGTGTCAGACTGACACACCACACCACCGATCGCCGCGCTGCGCACCCCCTGGCTTGTTATCCTGTTGGACGTCATGTGACTCCCAGTCATAACTGAACCACTTCCCAGCTGTCATTCTGCTATAGGCTGGACGGGAAGTGGTTAACCGCTTCAGCCCCGGAAGGTTTTATCCCCCTTCCTGACCAGAGCACTTTTTGCAATTTGGCACTGCGTCGATTTACCTGACAATTGCGTGGTCATGAAATGCTGTACCCAAATGAAATTTGGAAGGGGGGTTAACACTAGGGGGGCGATCAAGGGGTTAACTGTGTTCCCTAGTTGGTGTTTCTAACTGTATGGGAATAGGACTGCATGGGGGAGGAGACATATCGCTGTTCCTACTTAGTAGGAACAAACGATATGTCTCCTCTGACAGAACAGGGATGTGTGTGTGTTTACACACACACACATCCCTGTCCTGGCTCTCGTGCCCGCGATTGCGCCTGCCGGCTACGTGCATTGTGCCCCCTGTCGTGCAGCGGGTGCACCCCCTGGCGGCTCTTAAAGAGGACAACGTACCCATACGGGATTTCGCCCAGTCCTGCCATCTGGCAACGAGTATCGGCGAGAGCCATTCGGCAAGTGGTTAAAGAAGATCATTAAAACCAGCAATGTTTTTGAGACAATGAACACTGGTAATAAAAATGTAAAATACTGAGAAGAGTATAAAGTTCAGAGGTCAAGAGTAAGTAACATAAAACACAGAATGTAGCATTCAGCAGTCAGGATGAGAGGTAAATATGGGGAAAAGAGGAGGACGGGTGTTCGATATACAAAATGCCCACTCAGATATGGCCGCCCAGGTTGCTCTCCCCAAGGCTCAGGCAGTGTTGCAAAAAGCAGCTAGAATTTAGAGCTGCTGCGTGCCCTGTGTTCATACATTTTGCCCGCATATGCCCACACAACACCTTTTTACAGGCAGGGTTGCCATGCTACTGTGTACAGAAAAATGTGGTCAGTATTGTATAAAGGAAATGTTTTACTATGATTTATCTGTTTTCTGAAGAAGGATTCAACAGTGACACCCTCAAAACAATTCACCTTTTTTTCATAGTATTGTGAGTGTGCTTTTAATTTAAATGATAGGTAACTGGGTTCACACTAGTGCGATGTGGATGTGGGTTTCCCCTCACCAAATTCGCATGACAGGAGATTGTGACTGGCTCTCGATGGAGCCAGTTCACACCTCTACGGAGCGAATTGCACAGGAGCCCTGTGCCTCTTTGGCTCAGTTTCATGTCTGAATTTAGGCAAAAATTCAGGCCCGTTTCGTCCCTGAAACAGAGGATAGGGATGCACTGGACCCCTGCTGTCAGCCGCATCAGTCTGCAGCGTGAACCCAGCCTTAAGGTTTGCAGAATTCTCAAACCTTCTACTTAGAGTACTATAAGAAATAATGGTAGACTTTGCCTACGGAGGAAGTATTCTACTACAGTCACATTTTACATTGTAGTGCATAGAACATTATCATATTTAAAATATTGCTGTAGAATTCCATTTCCCACACCACAATAAAGGTTTTTCATTTTTGTACATCCTTTTTTTTTTTTTTTTCTTATTTAGAGGAACAGAGCTACATACTTCGGGATGCTGAAGCTGAAGTGTTGTTTTGCTTTAGCTTGGAAGAGTCCCTGAAAAGAGCACGGGTGATTCCACTCTTCAAGGTAAGGGCACTTCCAGTTATTGGAAAGCTTTACAGAGCGGTTTTCAAAATGTTTTACTGTTTTGACGCTGAAGGCTTTCTTTTATCCAGTACTTGGTATATAGCGAGCAGTAGTAATGCTTATTGGCCTTATTCTCCAGTGTTGAAAACACTCAGAGTGAAAGAAGCAGCTTGGATGAGCAGAGAAACATCTTTGTTATTACAAAACTATTCTAGTTGAATGTGACAAAATACTGCCAGCATTGTACTGTTTTTTTAAATTTAGCTTGCAAGAAGGAAAGCCTGGGGTGTGAATCATTCAGTGTGACTTCAACTGGTCCAGTTTGCTTTCCATTAATAAAAGCTTGTAAAAAAAAACAGAGTGAACATTTTGCTCCCAGACTTTGCAAAACTTCCACTCTCTACTTATCACCTGCTGTTTTTAGCAGTGCAGATTGCTTGGTATAAAAGAGTAGGCTTTCAGGAAATTGTGTGGTGTCAGGGGTGGGTCAACCCAATTATAGTATGACTTTCTGTACATACTTGCACACAGATCTGTTAAACTAAGGGATAACCAGTTTTATAAACATATTTGCATGATTACATTTATGTATTCTAAAAAGTATAATTATGATTATAAAGCAAACTTGTATTAGCTCAAAAAAGAAAATGTAAAGCAAGATTAAAGCGGAGTTCCACCCATTTAAAAGTCAGCAGCTACAAAAAGTGTAGCTGCTGACTTGTAATAAACACACTCACCTGTCCCACAATCCAGCGATGCGACCACCCGAAGCCTTTCTTCACAGCCGGGCGAGCCGCGCTGTGCGTTGTGAATGGCCGGGCAATCTTCTGGGACCTGTAACATGTCCCGGAAGATTGCAGGGAGGGAGAGGGTTGAGGTGAAATTCCACTCGGTGTTGTGAAAACTAGGTACCCGCTCCCCCTCCCAAAAAATGACATGCCAAATGTGGCATGTCAGGGGGTCACAAGTACTTAAAGCGGAAGTTCCATTTTTGGGTGGAACTCCACTTTTAAAGCTTTTTTTTATACACCAAAAGGTATTTCCACACTTACTGAAACCATGTTCATCAGCACTAAAGGTCTCAGGAAAACTGAGTAAAGCTGGATATGGGGCACATGTATACACACCACTTCACATATACTGTATATACGTGCTGGGTGCCTGGGCAGCCAGTTAACTAGCCCAAGGACATTCACTGCAATGGTTTATTAGGAGGCAATGTTAAAGTGTTACTAAACCCAGGACCCTGCATGCGCTATATCTGGTCTCCCACAGTACACAGAACGTGGAAATGCAATTATTTTTGTAAATATAAACTGCTAAATACCTTTTTTCATCAGCAGTATACAGCAGTCTTGTGACTTCTACCGGTGTCCGACCGAGCACTGGTTAAAGCGTGCAGGAGGCAGTTTCATTCTTTTCTGACCTATGAGGCTGCATGACCCCTGACCCTCTGTCTGGATCACATGTACCCTGCTGACATATCCTCTGTCTGGATCACATGTACCCTCCTATAAATAAACTCTAGCAATACACACCAAACTGAGTATGTGCAGAGTTGCCTCCAAGACTCTGTACTATAAGGAGATGGATTGGGGACTGTGGAAGAGGAGGATCAGAGAAGACAGGATCAAACAGCCTTTTTTGCACATGTAGAGGAATAACCCCTTAGGTTCTCCATAGTGAGTATAACAAGCATGCTTTACTGCATATACAGACTGAGTTTACTGTTGTGGGTTTGGTAACACTTTAACCACTTACAGACCGCCTGGCGCTTTTATATGTTGGTAATTTGACGTTAAATACTGTTGTTGTGGCAGCAGAAAGCTGTCATAACCCCGCTATTTTTAAAAACGGTAGGTGGTCCGCTTTCGGATAAATGTGGCCTCTGCAGCAGATTCGCCACTAAATCACTTTTATCGGTCATCTCTGCTGCTTACCGGAGCCGTCAGTAGCGGCGGAGTCGATCTAAACCTTTCCCGACACAGGCATGAAGTCATGTGAGGGAATGATGGCCCCCACTCGATTCATACCATCGGATGACGGAAGGGATGTCAAACGTCCCAACCGCCCAATGGTCTTAAAGGGGAAATTTTTTTTTATTGCATTCAAGTGTAAATGTGAGATTTGAGGTCTTTTTGACCCCCAAATCTCGCATTAAAGAGGTCCTGTCATGCTTTTTTTCTATTCCTTATGTTTACATTCCTTGTAATAGAAATAAAAGGGACAGTGTAAAAATAAAAAGTAAAATATATAAGAAAAATTTTTAAAGCGCCCTGTCCCACCGTGCTCACGCGCAGAAGCCAACACATACTCAAGTCGCGCCCACATATGTAAACGGTCTTCAAACCACACATGTGAGGTATCACCCCGATCGTTAGAGTGAGAGCAATAATTCTAGCAAAAGACCTCCTCTACAACTGAAAACTGGTAACCTCTAGAGATTTTTAAACTTCGCTTATGGAGATTTGTAAGTGTCAAAATTTGTCGCCATTCAACGAGCTGACGCAATTTTGAAGCGTGACATGTTGGGTATCAATTTACTCGGTGTAACAATTATCTTTCACAATATAAAAAAGGTCGGGCTAACTTTACTATTTTCTTATTTTTTTTTATTTTAAAAAGTGTATTTTTTTTCCAATAAAAATGCGTTTGTAAGATCACTGCGCAAATACAATTTGACAAAGTATTGCAACGACCGTCATTTTTTCTTATCGTACATCACGGGACACAGAGCCATAGTAGTTAGTATGTGGGTTATAGGCCACCTTCAGGTGGTGGACACTGGCACACCTTAAACTAAAAAGTGCACTCCCTATATTACCCCTCAGTACCTCAGTTTTTTTGCCAGTGTCTAAGGTGTTGGTCACGAGTGAAGGGAGGGACACAAGAAAGAAAACTAGCGCCATCAGTGTGCTGCTCGGGGGCTTACAAACCCCCCCGCACCATGCTGCTCCGTCCCGTAGGTCCCAGAGGACCTGTAGTCCGCCGCTCACGCGGGATAACGTTTTCATTTAAAAAAGGGGGGGGGGGGGGGAGAGAGCTGTAGGCAACACGGGGGGGTGGGGCTTAGCGGCATCCTCCAACGCCCAACACGAGGAGGCAAGGTTTTAAAAGCACCTTTTGTGTTGCTGCAGGCTGTGGAGGGACACAAAAGCAAAAGGTGGCTTTAAGAGGTTTGGTGACACAGGCATTTCCTTTGACACATTTTTACTGCTGCATCAGGCTGGGCATTAATAGCAACTGTGCCGGACTATAGCTCAAGCAGTATATGCATTCCTCCTGGTAGTACCTCTGCTTTATGCATCGGGTTATGGCAGAAGGGGGGTAAAAACACCTCAATAAAGGGCTCTAGAAAGACTTATTTAGTCACACAGAAGCCTAGATCCATCCCAGTAAGATGGCACCCTCCCCTGGGAGTAATATGGCTGGTCACGGTGAGCCATCACGAGGGGCAAGTGTTGCAGCTGCTCTTAAACACTGCAGGCCCTGTGTATATTACTAAGGAAGTTTTTTCTTCAACCATTTTAAGCTTGAAGTAAAAGTTTGATGCTTTAATTGTATCCCAGAGTGGGACTAAGCATAACAGGTCCCCGTCCATTGCTCAGGACTCTCATGCTGTGGAACAAGGAGTGAGAGATGGCAAATTTCTCTCTAGGACCAGGAAAAGGCTGATGTCTCCTCTTCTGAAGATGATGCGAAGTATCAAGCTCGCAGGAAAGGTTGTTTACAGTCGCTCACTAAATTGGTCCACTCCACATGTTTACTGCTAGTAGCGCAGTCAGTCAATGAGCCCACTTCTGCTTTGGGTTCACTAAAAGCCCCCCCCATCTGTTCATGCTTTTTCTATCCATTCATAGCTAAGAAAGCGTATGTATTCTGAGTGAGAGCACCCAGATAAAGTTTTTTTTTTTTCCTCTGAAAAAGTTCTCAATACTTTATTCTATGGAGGAAGGGTTTTATGGGGAGTTCCAGCAATTAACGATGCTATATTCTCTGTAAACAAAAACCTGACTTGTCCAGTAGACAATGGTCATATGCTAAAGGGTCCAACAGATAAGATGTTGGAGTTCCTTTTAAAAAAAAAAAAAAAAAAAAAGAGATTTCGCTCGCAGGTTAAGTCATTCAAACCTGCGCTGGCGTTAAGAGTATCTCAGTCCTTAAAGGATCAGTTTATAGAGGTATTCAGTTATTCCTGATCAGCAGGGCAAGGGTTGGCCGGCATATCAGAAGCGTTCTGTTTTACAGTGACGCTATCCTATGGTTGAAAGATGGTCAGCTGAAGTGCCATGCAAAAAGCTCTTGGTAGTTTCCCTTAAACTTGGTTTGAATATCCGTTCGTAATTTCTAAAGCGCCCTGTCCCACCGTGCTTGCGCGCAGAAGCCAACACGTACGCAAGTCGCGCCCACGTATGTAAACGGTCTTCAAACCACACATGTGAGGTATCGCCCCGATCGTTAGAGTGAGAGCAATAATTCTAGCAAAAGACCACCTCTGCAACTGAAAACTGGTAACCTGTAGAGATTTTTAAACTTCGCCTATGGAGATTTTTAAGTGTCAAAGTTTGTCGCCATTTCACGAGCTGATGCAATTTTGAAGCGTGACATGTTGGGTATCAGTTTACTCGGTGTAACATTTATCTTTCACAATATAAAAAAAATGGGCTAACTTTACTGTTTTCTTATTTTTTTATTTTAAAAAGTGTATTTTTTTTCCAAAATAAATGCATTGGAAGACCGCTGCACAAATACGGTGTGACAAAGTATTGCAACAACCGCCATTTTATTCTCTAGGGTGTCTGGGGAAAAAATATATATATACTGTTTGGGGGTACTAAGTAATCTAGCAAAAAGAAAATTATTTTAACTTGTAAACACCAAGTGTAAAAAATAGGCCCGGTCCTTAAGTGGTTAAGATAACTTTTTGGTGCTTGCTGTGTGGCTTTAGTCTCACTATACAAGTGTTTTCCTTAATACAGGTTCAGTTTGATGAAACCAATTTCTGTGACGATAGCAATTTAATGTATATGCTTTTCTTTTTTTTTTTTTTTTTTTTTTACCCCAGGGAAAGTATTTCTACATTACTCCAGGGATCTGTCCCAGTTTGTCAACAATGAAATCTATTGTTGAGTGTGCAGGTGGCAAAATCTTAACGAAACCACCCTCCTTTCGAAAAATTATGGAGCACAAACAAAATAAGGTAAGGGATATTCACATTTTTCAGAGCCCCTGCCCTCAAGAATGTCTTCTAATAAGAAATTCCATCTGAATTGAGAGGGAAGGTGTTATTGCTATGTTATGGTTGTGACGATTCCCCTTCAGTTTCCTTCCCTAGTAAGTGGGTCAAAGGGACAGGAAGTGATGGGGAATCTCACTATTGGTGACAGATACTGGCTCTCTTTTAGTGTTTAGAATAGTTAGAACATGTGACGTGTCTTTTGCTGTCTGTCCCCTTATTTCTTGCTCTTTTTACACATGGCTAATAGGGAAGGGGGATTTCAATTGGGACATGGGCAGGTATAAAAAAATAAAATTAAAAAAAAATTGAAAAATTAAAACCCTTTTGTTGGGCTTTATACAGCTTTGACACACTCATTATTTCACAGCTACATTAATATTTACATTGCTATAATCTCATAACCTTACCCAATAGAATAGATCAGTCATAGAAACACACTTGGAGCCAATTTGACCATTTAACCTTCTAGTATTGATTGTGGGTGTAAACTAGATTAGGGTTCCTTCACACTTGCAAATGCACCCTGTGTGTTATCAGCTGCAAGATCCCCAGTGCGGTTCCCCCGATTAGCTGCAAGTAGGCAGTCCTATTGAAGGCAATGGGAGGCTGACGGCTCTTACAGCTAATTGCGCCCACTTGCATGTAATCATTCAAGCAATAGTCACATGTAAGTGATCAGCCCTGAACGCAGGCAGTCTGTGTCTAGGGTAGTGGTTATAAACAAATATATACCGCGCTGTCTCAAAAAAAAAAAAAAAAACTAAAGCAGCCAGCACAGCAGTGGATAAAGTTGCAAAAATGACAAATAGGGTGAAATGTGCAGCGCTTATGTGATCATATAAACCATAACAAATAATATTAGTACAGAAAACTTGAATAATAAATGATGTGCTCAAAAATACTCCAAGCAGTCCTCTATTATGACATGTGATGTCTATAAACAGAGTAACTTGGACGTGTGATGTCCAAAAAAGAAAAAAGTCAGTGACAAGCTTCAGTCATGTGTGATGATAATCCTCAACCACATGTGGATATAGTATAGTGACAGTCTTTAACTTCAAATATGTATGATGTAATAACAGTTAATAGTGGGTCCACCACCAAAGACACCAGAAGCTGCTTACCAGAGGGATTGAACTCAAATAGGTGTACACCTAGTGAGTCAATCAAGCTTTGTGGTATAATATACCAAGGGGATCAGATGCTCTATCCAGATATGACCTCCAGATGGACCTCCGAACAAGTGTAAGGTATGGATGGACTCAGTAGATATAGGCAGTCAGCCCCATGATGACTTCTAAGTCGAAACGCGTCGGAAGGATATGCTGAGACCACTGTCTTCTTTTATACAAGCGCTTGATTTTACTGCTTAACACGTGAGTGTATTTCCTTTGCTTTTTATGTATTAAAATTTCCATACGGAGTTACACTATATGCCTTCCTCTTTCTTTTAATTATGGGGCTGACTGCCTATATCTACTGAGTCCATCCATACCTTACACTTGTTCGGAGGTCCATCTGGAGGTCATATCTGGATAGAGCATCTGATCCCCTTGGTATATTATACCACAAAGCTTGATTGACTCACTAGGTGTACACCTATTTGAGTTCAATCCCTCTGGTAAGCAGCTTCTGGTGTCTTTGGTGGTGGACCCACTATTAACTGTTATTACATCATACATATTTGAAGTTAAAGACTGTCACTATATTATATCCACATGTGGTTGAGGATTATCATCACACATGACTGAAGCTTGTCACTGACTTTTTTTTCTTTTTTGGACATCACGCGTCCAAGTTACTCTGTTTATAGACATCACATGTCATAATAGAGGACTGCTTGTAGTATTTTTGAGCTCATCATTTATTATTCAAGTTTTCTGTACTAATATTATTTGTTAGGGTAGTGGTTCTCCACCTTTCTAGTGCCGTGACCCCTTGATAAAATTTTCCCAAGTTGTGGGGACCCCTAACAGTAAAATTATTTTCGTTGGTCATTTCATTGCTGTAATTTTGTGACTGTTATGAATCGAAATATAAATATCTGATATGCAGGATGTATTTTCATTCTTACAAATTTAACATCTTAAAGCGTAGTAATCAATCACAAAAACAATCTGTCATATACAGCGCATAATATTTATTTAAAGTTAACATATAAGTTACAAATGAATAAAATGCCCCACCGAGAGACAGGGTAAGTGCCGGGTGGGGGGGGTGCCACAGTGGGAGCATTGATATGGTACGGGGGCAGCATTTGATATGGCACAGTGGCGGCAATTGATGGGCACAGTGGCGGCGTTTGATGGGCACAGTGGCGGCGTTTGATGGGCACAGTGGCGGCGTTTGATGGGCACAGTGGCGGCGTTTGATGGGCACAGTGGCGGCGTTTGGCACAGTGGCTGTGTTTGATGTACAAAAATGCTTTTATTAGTATCTCTGACTTGCCAAAGTCACTGGTGTTCTGTCGGAATCAGCAAGCAGTCTGTGTTAACTGGAAGTGACGTTTCGTCGCCACCATCTTGGTTAGACTCGTCCTCAGCAAGCGGACTTCAGTGGGTGTAAAAAGATGTCCACTTGCCGACTACTTAAGTGTAGCCTAACTGCGGACGAGAGTACCAAGATGGTGGTGACGGAACGTCACTTCCGTGCGGTCTCTCTTCTCTCCCGAAACGACATCTCGCTGGCCGAGACGGACAGACTCCGGCGTAACACAGTAATAACTTCAGGTCTGTCTCGTCCAGCATTCGCGACCCCCTGGCAAATCGGCAATCGACCGCCAGGTTGAAAACCGCTGGTCTAGGGCCAATTGATTCCTGCTTGCAGTTCTCAATGAACTACGAAGGTACTGATGAGCACTCTTGTAGTCCATTGATTCTTCCTGCTATTCAATAACTGCCTGCATGTATTGGAGGTACGGGCAGACCGTGTACTGAGAGCAGAATTTAAGCATTGCACCTACAATCTGCTAATCACATTTTGTGCATGCATACTTTTTTACCCGCAAAAAGATGCGCATTCATAAATTTTTTTTTTAAAAGGTGAATGTAGCCTTTTAAGCTGCAACCCCCCCCCCCCCCCCTTTTTTTTTTTTATATTCGTTAAGGAATCTTTTAGAATGATATGTTATCCTTTTCTTGAACACCTTAACATATTACAAGAGAATAATATGGTTTCATTAAATAACTTTTTCTTTTTTTTTTTTTTTTTTTATAGAGCTTGGCAGAAATTATCTTGATTTCATGTGAAAATGATCTTCATCTTTGCAGAGAGTATTTTGCTGGTAGTATAGGTAAATATTCTCATTTGGGTAGTTTAGTGTTAGTCTTACTGATCTTTTTTGAGGTCTGATGATTGTTGTTTCTATCTTTTATAGATGTCCATAATGCGGAATTTGTTCTCACTGGAGTTCTGACACAGACATTGGATTATGAGTCATATCCTTCTAAAATAATGTGAAAATTAGCTTAAAGCCCATCTGCATGAAAAAATTAAATCAACTTCTTAAGCACGTTATACTCTCCAGGTCTGCTATATGGGTGGTCCCTGTCCCTCGCTGGCCCTATAGGACCAGTAATCCAGTGATGCAGGTGTGCTGGGTAGTCCCAGCAATTTGCTGTTTATGTAAAAGGAATCTACCTCCTGTAAACAGAAGAAAAGACCCAAGACTGAAGCATCATGGCACTGTGGAATTAGGTAAGTAAAAACAGCATTTAGATGGGGCTTTTTTTTTCTTCCACCCAATACCAGCAATTGGGGGCCCCGTAACCACTTCCGGACCGCCCACTGTATATGTCCGTCGGCACATAAATTTCTCGGTAACTGCAGCAGCTGCTGCCATAACTGAGATATCCATCTCATCAGTGGGCGGTCCGGTTTACAATAATGGTGGTGACTGCAGCGGATTCGCCGCGAGATCACCGTTATCGGCGGCGGGAGAGGGGCTCCCCCCCTCCCGCGCCCTCTGCCACTTACCGAAGTCGTCGGTAGCGGCAGAGACGATCGGGTCCTCTTTCTAGCTGAGTATGGATAGGGGTGAGGGCAAGATGGCCCCCACCCATCTCCATACCATAGCAGGGCGGAAGTGACGTCAAAACGTCACTTCCACCGATACCTCTTAAAGGGACTTTTTTTTTTTTTTTTGTCATTTATTCAAATGATAATTTTTTTTTTTTTATTGTATTTAAGTCCAAATATGAGATCGGAGGTCTTTTTGACCCCAGATTTCATATTTAAAAAGACCTATCATGCTTTTTTTCTATTACAAGGGATGTTTACATCCCTTGTAATAGGAATAAAAGTGACCCAATTTTTTTTTTTTAAATCGATAAAATAAGAAAATTTTTTTTTTTTTAAAGCGCCCCGTCCCGACGAGCTCACACGCAGAAGCGAGCGCATAGGTGAGCAGCGCCCGCATATGAAAACGGTGTTCAAACCACACGTGAGGTATCGCCGTGATCGTTAGAGCGAGAGCAATAATTCTAGCCCTAGACCTCCTCTGTAATTCAAAACCTGCAACCTGTAGAATTTTTTTAAACGTCGCCTGGAGATTTTTAAGGGAAAAAGTTTCACGCCATTCCACGAGCGGGCGCAATATTGAAGCGTGACATGTTGGGTATCAATTTACTTGGTGTAACATTATCTTTCACAATATAAAAAAAAAACTTTACTTTTGTCTTTTTTTTATTAAAAAAAAGTGAATTTTTTCCAAAAAAGGTGCGCTTGTAAGACCACTGCGCAAATACGGTGTGACAAAAAGTATTGCAATGACCGCCATTTATTTCTCTAGGGTGTTAGAAAAAAATGTATAATGTTTGGGGAGTTCGAAGTAATTTTCTAGCAAAAAAGCTTGTTTATAACTTGTAAACACCAAGTCTGAAAAACAGGCTCGGTCCATAAGTGGTTAAGCTTTAGATCTCAATTGAACTTTGTTTAAATTGGCTAAGTACTTTCCAGGTACATCAAAACAAGAGTTGTACAAAATCTTAGTATTGTTTGTCTTTAGAAAGCAGCCACAGCCTTAGTAGAAACATTTTTCCCCTTCCATTGTGCTACAGAGAAAAGACCCTTGCTCCATGTGTGGAAGCAGTGGTTTTTCTGCAGATGCCTGACATGCCCCCTGCACATCCAGAGCTCTCCAATTAGCACATAGTGCAAGCTTTGCTGATTGCAGTACTATAGGTCGGAGTGTGGCCCTGCTTCATAGTGAGGAGGATAAGGCAACAGATAGGAGTGGAACAGAGCTGCCACTAATGGAATGTTGTATAAAGAGGGGTGCAACGCATATCAGTCTTAACATTCCTCCTTTCGACTCTTCCATCCTTCAGTCCCCCCCCTCACCACCACCATTTTTATCTTTGCACTCTTCCATCCTTCTGTTCCTATCAATGGATTCCTCCATCTCCATCCCCAGACTTTTCCATCCTTCTGTTCTTATCTATGGATTCCTCCATCCCCATGCTTTTTCCATCATTCAGTTCCTATCTCCAGACTCCTCCCATTCTCTATCCATGGATTCCCCCATCCCCAGACTCTTCCATCCTTCCTTTCTTATTCATGGATTCTTTCATCCTTCAGTTCCTACCCCTCCCCCATATCCTGGACTCTTCCATGTCCTTGTCCTGCTATATGCAGGGAGTGTCCCGTTTCTTTTTAAAAAAAAAGCAGATAAAATTTTTAAAATGGAGTTCTTCTAAATGCTCGGATTTTTTTTTTATGGAAACCATCGTTAGTAATTGTGATGCATCGCGGAATCGAATCGTTGACCAGATAATCGTAATCAAATCGTGAGATTAGTGAAGATGCGCACCTCTAATCCCTATCATGACAAACTCTGAAATGTTTCAAAACACTATGGTATCTTAATCCCTTTTTTATGTTATTCACATGTTCCCCAATGCGCACACTAAGGGACCTAGATGTTCTACCAATATACTGGAGTCCACAATTGCACTCCAGCATATATATACACTACCCCTTGTGTGCTACATGTTATAAAACATTTTATCTGATACTTCTGACTGGTAGAGGTGGAAACAAACTTTTTTTTTTTAATGTTGCATTTACATTGTTTGCATGCTGGACACTTACCACAGGCATAAAAACCAGACCGGAATGAAAACAAATCCTATTTTCCCTAATGATAGGTGGATCAATCACTCCAGGAGCAATGACATCTCTTAATATCAGTGCTCATCTATAGATAAATTGGGGACGATTGGGAAGAACTGCACCCAACACCCTATCTTTCCTAAGAACCTCCCAATGTTTTAAAACAATCCGCTCAAACTGCCTAAATTGCACATTGTAATCAAGAACAATTTTACGTTCAGGTTTATTTTTATACTTCCCTGCATTGGAATCTGCAACTAGTGCTTGTCTGTCAAGACTCCCTATCTTATACCTGTCTGAGTTGACCTGCTCAATTTGATAACCCTTTTGGGGGAACTTATTCGCCAGGATTTGTGATTGATCCTGATAATCCGAATCCAAGGCACAATTGCGCCATAGGTGAATAAATTGGACCCTAGGGATGTTACACAACCAAGTGCTATGATGACAGCTGTTAAGTGGGATGTACCCATTCCTATCTGTGGGCTTAAAGTAATTGCGTGTTTTATAATGATCTCCCTCCTTAAAAATTTCCAAATCTAAGAACACCATGTGCTCGGTGTCAATGCTCCAAGGGAGAAAAATATTTTTGGTGTTATTATTCAGCCTAAGCAAAATTGCTTCAAGACTGTGCAAGTCACCATCCCAAACCATAATCAAGTCATCAATGTAGCGTTTGTAGAAAACTCGTTACCCAGGACAGTCATGAAAAATAGACGACTCCTCCCACAGAGCCATAAATAAGTTTGCTACACCAGGGCAAATTTAGCCCCCCATGGCTATGCCCATGATTTGGAGGAAAAACTGCCCATCATACCAGAAATAGTTTTTGGTGAGGCAAAATTCTAAACACTGGAGCAAAAAACTTCTTATGCATGCCATTAAGAGTCAAATTATTTAAAGCCCATCTAACAGAAGCTATAGCCTCCCGATGGCCAATAATAGTGTCTGTAGTCTGTTTGATGTGCTTAGTATCTCTAAGAGGCTGGAGTGTCGCATACTAAGAGTTTTAGAAAAAAAAAATCTATATTCTCCAAGGCAGGAGGACACCGATTCAATGCCATTAACAAAGGAACTCCCAGGGGGAGACTGGGCATCCTTGTGAATATTAGGTAGGCGATAAATTATCGGTGTCCTACACACACTTGGATCTAAATAGATAGCTTACTTCTTAGCAAGAAGCTTATGTTTCAAACCCGTATGGGCCAATATAGATAACTTCTCTTTATGCTGAAAAATCGGATCGCTCTTCAGCATTTGGTATGTTACGGTCTCCCAACAGTCGTTGCATTTCATCCTTGTAAAAGGATTTACTCATTACCACTAGTCCGCCCCCCTTATCTGCAGGGCGGATCACTAATTCTTTTTTAGGTTTCAATGAGGAAATGCCCTTTTTTTTATAAAAGAAGGATCTCTTAACGTTCTTTACCTTCATATTTTCTAAATCACTTATTACCATATTCCTGAATACATCTATATGTTTCGTGTTAACATTAAGAGGATTGAAAACAGATTTATTATCCAAATTAGAGTGCGTCCCCGAAGGGACTAAGGAGGCCCTTTCTGCAGGCTTGGTTAGAAAATGCTTTTTAATGTTCAAATTCCTAACAAATTTTTGAAGGTTGACATGTATGAAATTGACTAAAATTACCTACTGGCGCAAACTTGAGAGCCTTGTCAAGGACTCTTAAGTTCGTCCTCAGAAAGAACTGAGCCACTTATACCTTTTTTTTCTCCTCCCTGCGTGTCTTCCTCTCAGTTTTTTTTCTCTCCCCAGGTTTGTTTCCTGAAGGTGAATGAGCTGTTGGGCCCTATCATTGGGGGTTGGGGCTCCCTAAAAAATCGCCAGCCTGCTCTTGTCTATTGCATAAGGGCTGAAAAAGATTGGCTACAGGAATAGGAGCTTCCATGTAGGGATCATCCCTCCATCCAGATTGTGAATATTGGTTAGGGTGATACCCTCCTCTCGAATTGAACCTGTTATACATGCCACCCCTAGGTGGACGGTTATTCCTAAAAAATTACCCCATCCCCTCCGATGGTTATAAGGGCAGCCCTCCCTTCAAATACAGGTCGGGTAATATGTAACTTAACTAATAGGGTACTGATAGGATGAAGACTGCAGTGGAGTAGGAAAGATTTATCAGACATCATTTCTGGGAACAAAAAAAAACTTATATGTTCTAATGAAGGTCTGTTCCCGGTCTCCCCTCAAATCTTGCCTTTTGCCCTAGAAAAATAGCAACCGATCGCACACAGGATGCCGACTCCCTGTGACCAAAATGAAACCAGGTAATGTAAGATGGCTTCGGCTTTGCTCTCCACCCGCAGAAAAGGTCCCTCAGATGCGTTTCGTGACTTAGTGGGCTTAATTGTTGAGGCTGACCTCAACAATTAAGTCCTCTAGGGGAGAAATGCATCTGAGGAACCTCTCAAAGTGGTGAGCAGAGCTGAAGCCATCTTTCATTACCTGGTTTCATTGTGGTCTCAGTGAGTCGGTGTCCTGTGTGCGATCAGTTGCAGTTTTTCTGTAACATATGTAGCTTGACAAGCTGTTTTGTAATATCTGCACCAGTTTATTACATGTCATGTTGGCTGATATCAGTGATGGCATTAGTTTTTAATTTCTTTGGCTTTGCCCTGACTCAGCTACATCATAAGTAGACCCACAACTGAGGTCAGAATCTGTTCATCTTTTCAAAAAATGTTGCGCTACAGGGTTTGTTTTCTTTTCCTTGCACTGTTTTCCTTAACCAGCACACATATAAGTTTACATGAATGTTTATAACTACACAAGGCCCCCATGGATCTTTTGGATGCTGCAGTGTATTGGTCATGCTGAAAGGCCACAAAAATAGTCTTTCACTATCTTCATGTAAAGATTTCCTTGATGGCTGTTCTTCGGTGAACAAGGAAGAAAAGTTTATCTGCATCTTTTCTTAGGATGTGAATTTTCTTAAAAGGAAGCATAAATAATTATGTTGTATTATAATATGGTTTTAAAGCCCGTCTAAAGGGTTTATAAAAATTATTTTCATGTTTTGTTTGTAATGTAAAATAATGAAGGTACCTAAACTATTTTTGTCAAGAGGCAAATGTTTGTTAAATAACTGAGGAAAATAAACCTTTTGTATTTTATATTTCTAAACCAGAGTTCATTTTTATATTGCCGTTTTCAAAATTTCTATTAAATGTGCTTTAGTTGTAGTATTTGTGTGCCTGAGTTTTCCTTTGCCCTAAGGATATTTAAAAAAAAAAAAGTGTTGGGACTAGTGCTCTTCCACTTTGTTGCTCCAGATGGTCCCCATGAAGGTTCTTGTTCCAGCATCTCTTGGTGGATCACAGACAGACCATCATCCAAGTGTATATTGTCAAGGATCGAGTTCGACCCCTTTCCTGTCAAGCCATTCACTATTAGATCTGTGAGTGCTTCTTGGGTTTTTCAGCATCCATTTACTGTTTCCCAGATCTGCAAGGCTGCCACCTGGTTTTCTGTTCACACGTTTTACATGTTCTGCCAGGCCACATCTGATGCCACAGTCAGGCATACGGTCCTCCAGGTAGTTCTCTGAGCTGCTGGCAGTCCCCAGTTCTGTATTATTCGGTGGTCCTGTCAGCATTTTTGGGCCAATGGTTAATGACCGCTTGTGTCCCTCATGTACTCAATGTAAAATTTCTTCGCATCCATTGAGTGACACAGGTCCCACCCCTCTTGTTTATGATCCTGCACTTGGTCCTGCTTGCTATGAGGCATGCTTGGGGATAAGAGGGGCTATCCTGGTCTGACCTACAATTTTGTGCTGTTTTCTAATTGTTCTATTAAAGGCAGTATACAGGTAATAACTTCCCATGTCCCTCAATGAACTAAAAAAAAAAAAAAAATCCTGTTATTGGATATCATACTGTCAGTGTGCTTCCAGTGCCTTCTTGAGCAAAATCGTAACCTTTTACACCAGTTGGAAAATGTTTTTTCTAGTACTTCTTCCATTAGATATAAAGCTAGGTTCTTAAATATGCGGATGCTAGAATGTGTAAATCGCATTAATTCCCGTACCCACGGGCAAAATGTGGTGCTATATAGCTGGGGTGCAATTAGTTCCTAATGGCATCCCGACACATCTGAAAATGATGCATGTTTTTGTGCGCAGGAGATGACAATGAATTCAAATAGGCTGTTGTGCCTGTGCAAACATGGCACGCAGAAACCAAACATATGTAAGCTTAGCTAAGAGAGAGATCCTGGCATGATTGAGGAAGTCACGTACAGTTGTGGGTCGCTTGCAGTGCAGTACGCACTTATAGGCATCTGTCATTTTACATACGAATTGTAGTGCTCACCCTGAAGGTCTGGTAACAATAGGTTCTCACAAGTAGTACAGAGGCTGCCAGTCACACAAGACAAGCGCAGTCCCACGCACACCGACAATTCAGGCTCAGTCTAGTGGGTGTCTTAGTATATTTTGCTGGATAACTTTGACAGGAGAGGGCTTTAGGGTCACAGGATACTCCAAAATGATCAGTAACAGCGGAAGGAGGACAAACTTCTCTTTAATTTTTTAATAGCAGCAGTCTAGAGGTAGAAGTAGGGAATGGCCAGTATATCTAGGATCCTACTGCAGCAGTATATATTGCAACCTCCGGACCTTGGTTCTCTTTTGGCACTTGCACAGCTAACAGTCCCCAGCAAGGTCTTTACTCCATGTCCCAGGAGCTGTCTGCCACCCAGGATCCACAGGTAGATTCTAAGTGGAAATTACTTCAGCGCAGTGCCTTCCAGTAAATGTAATCCTCAGGCAATTGTCCCCAAGCCCTCAGCATAGCGGCCTGCCTTCAAAGGTAGCAGCCCCAAGAGAACCGCAACCTTCCCTGGAGGGTAAAGAACCCTCTACTCGGGCCTCCTGCAACTTTATCATCTCCCCAGCCACCACCTGGATGCCTCCTTCCAGGGATTGGCTGTGGCATAATGCATGTTCAACTGATCATTTGAATCTCCTGGCCATATGTTCTGGAAACGTCTTCCAGAGGCAGATGGGAGTAATCAAACCAGGCCCAGGAAACCCTGTGCAGACCAATACAATCAATCACTACTCCATTCACCACAATGAAGCCAAAAAAAAAAAAATCTACCCAACAGCTTCACCAGAGGAGGGCGCTACACACATCTTCAGCTTGATACATTACCTGATAAATTCTTAATGCGCGCGTACGTGCCAGCTGCACTGCGGGGATGCCGATGCTCGTGGCCGGCGGTCGAGATGACTGCCGGCCACAAGCGAGCACGAGAGGCAGAACTGAAGGGGGAGGGGACTGACTAGTCAGTCCCCTCCCCCTTCAGTTAGAAACACATAGCAGGGAACACAGTTAACCCCTTGATCACCCCTAGTGTTAACCCCTTCCCTGCCAGTGACATTTTTACAGTAATCCGTGCATTTTTATAGCACTGATTGCTGTATAAATGCCAATGGTCCCAAAAATGTGTCAAAAGTGTCCGATGTGTCCGCCATAATGTCGCAGTCGTGATTAAAAATCGCAGATCGCCGCCATTACTAGTAAAAAAAATAAATAATAAAAATGCTATAAATCTATCCCCTATTTTGTAGACGCTATAACTTTTGCGCAAACCAATCAATATATGCTTATTGCTATTTTTTTTTTTTTTATGTTTTTTCCAAAAATATGTAGAATACATATCGGCCTAAACAGAAAAAAATAAACTTTTTTTTTTTTATTTTTTTTTAAATGGTGATATTTATTATAGCAAAAAGTACAAAATATTTTTTTTTTTTTTTTTGTCAAAATCGATGGTTTTTTTTTGTTTTATAGCACAAAAAATAAAAACCGCAGAGGCTATTAAATGCCGCCAAAAGAAAGCTCTATTTGTGGCAAAAAAAACCCCCGCCAATTTTGTTTGGGTGCAGTGTCTCACGACCGCGCAATTGTCAGTTAAAGCGACGCAGTGCTGAATCGCAAAAAATGGCCTGGTTATTCCGCAGCCAAATCTTCCGGGCTGAAGTGGTTAAGCCATTTGCACTTGGTGACACTGGTGACTAGGCATGTGCATCCCGTTTCATTCCAAATCGAAATTCGGACGAATTTTTCATTATTCGGAAATTCGGATGCATCCGAATTTCCAAATTACAAAAGTAAAGAATTTAAATGAATCCGAAAAAAAATGAACGAAATTCGAAAACATATTCGAAAAAAATAGAAAACGTTTTTCTAAAAAAAACAAGATAGAATATAAAATAATAAAGCAATAGAAATAAATAAATATATATATATATATATGTGTGTGTGTGTGTATATGTATATATATATATATATATATATATATATATATATATATATATATATATATATATATATATATATATATAATAATTTTTTTTATTCTCTTCTATTGTTTTTTTTTATGCTTTTCTTTTCTATTATTTTATATTCTATAATAGTCTTTTCAATTCAAATTAATTCTGTACGAAATTCGAATTTCGGAACATGGCTTCTGAAGTTTGCATTTCGTATAGAATGAATTCGAATTTGAATAGAAAAGATTAGAACAGAAAATAATAGAAAAGAATAGACTAGAAAAACAATAGAACAGAATAGAAGAAAATATAATATATATATTATATTTTCTTCTATTCTGTTCTATTGTTTTTCTAGTCTATTCTTTTCTATTCTAATCTTTTATATTCAAATTTGATTTCGGTCTATATGAAATTCGAATTTTGGAAGATGTTTTTATATATATATATATATATATATATATATATATATATATATATATATATATATATATATATATATATTATATTATACACATTTTTTCTATTCTGTTTCATTGTTTTTTTATGCTATTCTTTTCTATTCTATTCTAAACTTTTCTATTAGAATTTGAATTCATTCTATACGAAATTCGAATTTCGGAAGATGGCTTCTGAAAGTGGAATTTCATATAGAATGAATTTGAATAGAAAAGATTAGAATAGAAAATAATAGACTAGACAAACAATAGAACAGAACAGAATAAAATATAATATATATATTTTATTCTATTCTGTTCTATTGTTTTTCTAGTCTTTTCTCTTCTACTCTATTCTAATCTTTTCTATTCCAATTCATTTTATAAGAAATTCAAATTTTGGAAGATGGTTATATATATTTTTTTTTTTTTTTTTATTATATTTTTTTCTATTCTGTTCTATGCTATTCTTTTATATTATTTTCTGTTCTATTCTAATCTTTTCTATTTGCATTCATTCTGTCCAAATTCCAATTTCGGAAGATGGTTTTAGAGATAGAGATATAGATATATATATATATATATATATATATATATATATATATATATATATATATATATATATAACATTTTTTTCTATTCTGTTCTATTGTTTTTCTGTTCTAGTCTTTTCTATTAGAATTCGATTTCATTCTATTTCATTCCGTTTCTGTATAACCATTTTCAGAAATTCAAATTTCGTATAGAATGATTTCGCATTCAAATAGAAAAGATTAGAATAAAATAGAAAAGAATAGAAAAGAATAGAAAAACAATAGACCAGCATAGAAAAAAATAAAATAAAAAAAATAAAATAAATAAATAAATATATATATATATATATATATATATATATATATATATATATATATATATATTTTATTTATTTATTTTTTTTATTTTTTTTATTTTATTTTTTTCTATGCTGGTCTATTGTTTTTCTATTCTTTTCTATTCTTTTCTATTTTATTCTAATCTTTTCTATTTGAATGCGAAATCATTCTATACGAAATTTGAATTTCTGAAAATGGTTATACAGAAACGGAATGAAATAGAATGAAATCGAATTCTAATAGAAAAGACTAGA